>NC_044977.1:56410979-56710979 GCF_008728515.1 Papio anubis
TGAAAATGGCCATACTGCCCAAGGTAATTTATAGATTCAATGCCATCCCCATCAAGCTACCAATGAGTTTCTTCACAGAATTGGAAAAAACTGCTTTAAAGTTCATATGGAACCAAAAAAGAGCCCGCATCTCCAAGACAATCCTAAGTCAAAAGAACAAAGCTGGAGGCATCACGCTACCTGACTTCAAACTATACTACAAGGCTACAGTAACCAAAACAGCATGGTACTGGTACCAAAACAGAGATATAGACCAATGGAACAGAACAGAGTCCTCAGAAATAATACCACACATCTACAGCCATCTGATCTTTGACAAACCTGAGAGAAACAAGTTTATAGTTTTATTCAAATTTGAAAAAAATTGATCATTATTTTTTCAAGTATTTTTTTCTGTTGTTTCCGTATATGTCCCCTTTTCAGAAACTTCCTGAAAGCTGTCAAATAACTTGCTGATATTTTGTTTAAAAAAAGTCTATGCTCTTTATTTCTTGTTTTTTGATCGTTTCTATTGTTATGTCTTCAAGTTCAGTAATATTTTACTTTTTAAAAATCTAACCTGCCATTAATCTCAACCTGTGTACTTCTCATCTCAGAAATTATAGCTTTTATGAAAATATGGAATCAAGTTATAATAACTCTAGTAATGTTCTTATATGCTGATTCTAACATCTGTTTCAGTTCTGGGTTGACTTTGAGAGATTAATTTATCTCTTTATTTTATAATGTATTTTTATGCTTTTTGCATACCTGCTAGTTTTTATCTAGGTGTCAGACACTGTGAATTTTGTCTTCTTAAATTCTAGATATTTTTGTATTCAACTATAGCCCCACCTCTCACTTTATTAAAAAATCAATTCAAAATGGATCAAGAACCTAAAATTAGACCTGAAACTATAAAACTACCAGAAGAAAATATAAGGAAAACACTTCAGGACATTAATCTGGGAAAAAGTTCTGTGAATAAGACCTTAAAAACACAGGCAACAAAAGCAGAAATAAACAAATAAGATTATATCAAACTAAACAGCTTTTATACAGCAAGGAAACAATGTAGTAAGAAGACAACCTATAGAATAGGAGAAAATATTTGCCAACCATTCATCTGTAGGAGATTAATGTCTAGAATATACAAGGAACTCAAACAACTGAACATCAGAAGTCATACCAAAATAAATTCTCCAAAATCAAGTAATCTAATTTAAAAATAGGCAAGTGATTTGAACAGGCATTTCTCAGAAGAAGACATACAAATGGCTAACAAATGTATGACAAATGCTCAATATCACTAGTCATTGGAAAATGCAAATCAAAACTACAATGAGGTATCCTCTCACCCCAGTTAGGATAGCAATTACCAAAAACACAAGAAATAACATATTCTGGCAAGAATGTGGAGAAAAGAGATATCTTATACTCTGTTGATGGGAATGGAAACTTGTACAACCATTATGGACAACAGTATAGAGCTTCCTCAAAAAACTACAAATAGAACTACCATATGATCTGGCAATACCACCACTACTTTCCTTACCTAAAGAAAAGGAAATCAGTATGTGAAAGAGACATCTTCACCCTATTGTTTACTGCAGCACTATCACAATAGCCAAGATGTGGAATCAACCTAGGTATCCAACAATAGTTGATGAATAAAAAAATGTGGTACATATACACAATGAAATACTCTTCAGCCATAAAAAAAGAATGAAACTCTGTCATTTGTGGGAACATGGATGGAACTGGAGGACATTATGTTAAGTGAAATAAGCCAGGAACAGAAAGTTAAACACTGCGTGTTCTTAATCGTATGTGGAAAACAAAGTCAATTTCATAGAAGTAAAAAGTAGAATAGAGGATACTGCAGGCTGTGAAGAGTGGGAGGAATGGAAGATGAAGATTTGTTAAAGGATACAAAATTATGACTAGATAGGAGGAATAAGTTCTAGTGTTCTATAGCACCATAGTATGACTATAGTTAAAAATAATATTGTATAGAATTTCAAATAGCTAGAAAAAGGATGCTGAATTCTTCCAACACAAAGAAATAATAAATATTTGAGTTGATAGATGTGCTAATTATCCTGATCTGATCGCTGTACATTTTATATATACAAATATCACTATGTAGCCCATAAATGTGTACAATGATTATATGTCAATTAAAAAATTAAAATTAAATTTAAAAATTATGAGTTAACTCCTGATGAAAGCAGAGTGTTGCTCATTTTTGCTCAAAAGAGAGAACACCAACTTCTCTCTTTTATTATTTTTGGAAACATTGATTTCTACCTAAAATAAGTTTCTGTAGATTTTGGCCTCTTTGGGGATTAACTGGCAATAAATTAAGCGTTATCTTATTCAATAATACGGAAGAAAGAAGAACTTCTGTCCTGTAAGAAATATCATGGGGAAATAAACATCTCCTAGTATTTTTCCTGCAGTGCCCCCTCAGGACCCATTATCATTTCATGATGTGATGTAATGGGAGGTGTCCAGGTCTGGAGGTAGGAGGCATGCGGCTTCAACTTCCAGCCAAGTCAGCAATTTGCAAACTGGCTTGTCTCTGGGCCTCCATGACCTTGGCTATGAAATGGAGGAAAAAATACCCCAACTCATCTATTCCTCTGAATCACTGGGAAGGTCAAACACACTTATAGATATGGGCATAGTAGGAAGAGGTTGAAGGATGAATCTAAGAAGGTTATTATTTAAGAGTTTCTTTTGATAAGTTAGGTAGAAGTGTCATTTTACCTTTAGAAAGAAAGCTTTGTCTAAGGATACCACACTCAGGAGCATTTTATTAAAGGAAAGACCTGGGATATAGTAGGATAAACATGGTTTTGGGAGTTGAAACCAAGTAGGTTCTGTAGCTTGATATATTTACTTATTTACATCTTGCTTTATTCCAGAGCTCACAATTTGAGCTCAGCCTTCCTAGCAATAATCATGAAGGAGCCTGGCTCCCATCCCCTAGTCTAGCTAAACCGTTTCCCCCAGATGAACTTTTTTATTCCTTGGCTGTGATCCTGTGTCTGAAATATCTCAACCCAACTGTATGTGTGCCTCAAGAATTGGCCCAATTATCTTCCGGGAAGGATTCCTAACAGATTCAGATGTTCTTTTATCTATGCATCTTCTGAACTTTGTGCTATTGATAAAAAGCTTATTATATTGTAGGACAATTACTTTTTAAAATTTTTTGCTATGTTGCTATATTTTGAATCCTACAAAAGCTGGGAAGAGGTTTAATTCATCTTAATATCTGAAACTCTTTGATGCTCAAAACATTTGAAAGAGTTTTCATAGTTTTATTTTTTAAAGAAAAACCCCGTTAGGTATCTTATTACATTTCAAAGAATCTTAAAATTGTGCAATGAGGATAAAATAAAAGTCCCCAGTTCCTCAGGCCCTTGCAGTGTCTTACTCTAGGGGTAACCACCACTAAAAACTGAGGAGTGTGGGAATCTCGTTCACCTGTCCAAACTCAAAGAATGAACTTGGAGACACGAAGAACAGCAGAAGCGAGACTTTTATAGCAGTCTTGCAAGACGGGATATCTGGTAGGCAGGCACACCCGCAGCAGTTACAGCAGGTAATTTATCTCCTAGCACACAAGTCCCTCCCCCAGTTCCTCACTGGTTGAGTACTATGGGGTTACAATTTTCCCGGACATTGCCTAAGTTTCATTATCTCCCTTATAAGGTTATACCCTGTCCCCTTTCCCGCTTAAGTTTCGATAACGAAACTTTCTTCCCTTTTATGGGCTGACCCCTCCTCTACATTCTGTTTGTTTATCGTGACTTTCTAGATGCATGAGCCGTGTGGTTTGTCACATCCACAGGCTGGCTGCCAGTGCTTAGATTTATTATGCCTTGAGAATGGACCATTTAAAATGTTTTCTCACAGGGAGCAGCACCCCTCCAGACATCCATATGATATGCATGGGTATGCTTTATAGACACATACATTCAACTTCCTAGGAAAGACCAAACAGGATGATGATTTGCTTATTTCACAACTTATATTCTTTGCTCAACATGTTTTGCATTATAGTTTAAATATTTTACTTATTTAAAATATTTTTCATATTTTCATATTTTCAAGTTTTACTGTAAGTACAAGGCTGCAAAAAGTATCCTTGCAAACTTTCAATTTACTTCCCCCAAAATTTGAAAATGTTGCTTTCTCAGTGACTTTAAATGTTTGATTTATTCCCTCTCCTTCTTCACCAAGATAACAAGAACTTTAAATTTCAAAATGATCAGTTCGAAGAGTTGGCTTTCACAACTGTTTCCAAATAATTTTTCCCCATTCTAAATCTAAACATCTTAAGACACAATTTCAAAACATTTTAGATATTAAACTAGTTTATTCTCTAAGCTTGCTGATGAGTTGAAATTTTTTGAAAATGATTTTGAAACCATTTGAAGTGTTCCAAAATAACTTCTAAATATTTCGAGGCACTTGCAAACTCATCAAGCTTTTAAAAATATTTATAAAACATTTAAATAAAAATGATTAGAAATTGCATAAAAAGCACAGCATGTTCATTATATAGCTTTGCCATTGCACTTTTTCCCCCAGATTCTGTCTTCTAAGATTAGAGAATACATTTTGAATATGTTAATTGTTTTTCACTACAGGAATGTAGACTATTTCTTGAACTCCTGGCCTCCAGCGATACTCCTGCCTCAACCTCCCAAGTAGTTAGAACTGCAGGCATGCGCCAGCATGCCCTGCTAATTTTTTCATTTTTTGTAGAGGCAGGGTCTCATTGTTTTGCCTAGGCTGGTCTTGAACTTGTGGCTTCAAGCAATCTTCCTGACTTGACCTCCCAAACCGCTGGAATTACAGGCAATAGCCACAGCATCTGGCTTGAAATATAGGCTATTTCTTATCATCATGCTATTCTCTCTGCTTTTCTCCTATCTGCAATTGAACTTCTTTTTTCTTTCCTCATTGAATATATATTTCTTGAGTGCCTACTATGGGTTGTCCAGTGTTCCAGGTGCTGAGGACACAGCATTGAATGTCTACATTCACGGAGTTTGCATTTTAGTAGGGGATTTTTTTTTTTTTTTTTTTTTTTTTTGAGACGGAGTCTGGCTCTGTTGTCACACTGAAACGCAGTAGTTTGATCTTGGCTCACTGCAACCTCAGCCTCCGGGTTCAAGTGATTCTCCTGCCTCAGCCTTCTGAGTAGCTGGGACTACGGGCGTGTGCCACCACACCCAGCTAATTTTTGTATTTTTAGTAGAGACGGGGTTTCACCATGTTGGCCAATATGGTCTCCATCTCTTGACCTCGTGATCTGCCTGCTTCAGCCTCCCAAAGTGCTAGGATTATAGGCATGAGCCAACGCGCCCGGCCAGTGGGGGAGATTTTTAAATGCACAAATTAATTAAGAAAAGCATAGAAAATAGTGATAAATTCTAAGGAGAAAAAAAATAAGGCAAAGAAAAAGCATAGGAAGCATTAGGGGTAGGGCTTACAATTTTTGATAGGGTCGTCAGGAAAAGGCTTACAGAACATAACTTTTGAATAGAAGAACTGGAGGAAGTGAGGGGTGTGCTGTGTGGCTATTTGAGGAAATAAATTTGAAGAGCAAGTGCAAGGGTCCTGAGGAAAAATATGAATATGCCTGGAGGGTTTCAGGCACAGTAGGAGACAGTGTGGCTGATGCAGAGTGAACAAGGGGGAAAGTAATGGCAGGGAGATAACAGAGGTGCAGCACATCATTCAGGACCTTGCTGGTCTTTGTAAAGACTGCAGTGTTTGTCCTCATTGTCTTAGGCTTGTTCTCCAAGGGAAATGGGAGTCTCATGGAGGGTTTGGGCTAGATCCGAATTATTTGACTTACACTTTGATAGGATTGCTTCACCTGCTGCGTGGAGACGTACAGGTGGCTAATGGTAAAAGTGTGGGCTCAGTGGGGAAATAAAGCGGTAATTCAGGTGAGACAGGATAGAGGTACAGTAGAGGTGGGGAGCAGGGGTTATATTCTATGTAAGATGAAGTAGTAGTGGAGAGGATTTGCTGGTGGACTTGTTAGGAGTCATAAGCAAAAGATAGGAGTTAATGCTTTAGGCCTAAGCCACTGAAAGGGTGGGTTTGACATAGAATGCGTTGTAATGTAGTGTAATGAGAAGACTATGGTAAGAGTGGGTTTGCAAGGGAACATCAGAAATTGGTTTGGGACATTCTATAGTTGAGATAGCTTTAAATATTCAAATGAAGATGTTAGGTGGGACTTGAATGTACAAGTCTCAGTTCAGAAGCAAAGCCGGGACTGGAGATGTAAATTGAAGAGCCAACAGCACATAGATTACATGTAAAGCCATGAGGCCGGATGAGATCACCACGCACGAGTGTTAATATGCAGGGAAGGATGTCCAAAAACTGGGCTGTAGTGTATGTCAACAGTTTGAACTTAGGAAGATAAGGAAAATCAGGAAAAGAGACTGAAACTTCCCAGTTAGAGAAACAGGCAAAGATGCCCTGTCCTGTCAACTGAGCAAGAAAGTATTTCAAGGAGCAGAGAGGATAAACAGAACCAAGCATACATACTATTAACACTTCTCCTGCCCTTACATTAGATCAATCCATGTTCTTAAGTTAGTTGAGCTTAACTGGCATTTGTATCTTTGCTGGAAGCCAGCAACTCCGATTCATTGTCCTATGCCTTATAGTTAGCGAGACAGCATCTGGGCAAAGTAGGGACCCAGTAACTGCAGTGTCAAAACTATTTGAAAATAAGCAATTTCAGTTTCAGAGGCAATAAATGTTGAAGTCAGCCATTGTGCAAGAGTCTTGAATTGATTTAGGACTTTCACAGAAAGACATGTTCCCAACAGAAATCAGTGCAGTGTTTCTCTCCGTTTTCCAGGCAATGGGCCTTCCAAAACCAGTAAGGCATTCCTCTATATTGGAGGATCTTGAGAAAGTACACAATTGAATACTCATAATTCTTAGCCTCAAGTAATACCACCTGCCTTATGTTCTGTAAAAGGTCAATGAAATCTATCACCATTGATTTTTATGATTACAAAATATTTTATACAAACAATCCATGAATCAGTGAGTCACTCTGTGAATATTGACAAACAGCCTATTGTGTGTTCGGAATGGGGAGATGTACTGTGGAGAGTTGAAAGCACTGATAATCATTGATATGCATATGCAAACTTACCCCTTTTCTTTCCAGTAGCAGACATTACTAGTTGATTGCCAAACTCTATAGTGCTAATCCTGAATGTGGTATAAAATCCTTCTCTAGAAAGCCATTGACAGTTGGAATTCACCCATGAGATGAGAGTCATTTGCTGTTCCATATATTGGATTTCATGAAATGGGTACAGTGAGGCATTTAGAGCAAAATGGAGCACAGTCATAAGAAATGGAAAGCAGTCTCCTTTTTATGTGGACAGGACATTGGAAAATAAGTCAGGAGCACTGGGTTCAAGCACCTATTCTGCTAGAGGGAATGTAATTTGGGGCAAGTCACTTTGACTTCTGGACATTTTTATTTTGGATAGCCTTTATGCAGACAGAATATTTTTACAGCAGGAGTTTCTTTATACATGGGATATTAGAGTAGATTAAGAGGTTAATATTTCTCCTCCCCAGACTCCTGTTGTTAAACCTCTTTTGAACTTTTTCTGTACCGTGCATTCTGCTAAAGGGCTTTATCTGCATCAATCAATTTAATGTTCTCAATGTCCCTATGTGGTAAGTACTAGTGATATCCTCCTTTGTAGGTGGAAAAAACTAAGGCACAGAGGGGTGAAGTAATTTGCCCACAGTCCCACAGCTACTGAGTACCTGAGTTTGAATCCTAACCCAGGCTCTCTGCCCTCCAAGTAACTCCAAAGTTCACTTACTGAACTGCTGCACTGTGCTGAGGCCCCTGTGGCTTTCAGACTTTTTTTAAAAGAAAGTAGTGTTGCTGTGGTTAAAGCCAGGGATGTGGAGCACAAGACTTTGGCATCTCTTTTGTGCTCCTCCAGGCCCCCACTTTCTCTGAAGCATTTCTGTGAAACCCGAGGAATCCAAGAAACAGCCTGAGAACCCTAGGGCTGAAAGACCTCTCTGGCTTTTCAGCTTCCATGTTCTCTTTGTAAGTGACAAATACAGCAGCATAAAATATCAGCATTAATTCTTCTGCCCTCAAGGGGACCACTTAAATCATAGATGATGCTAACTTGAATCCTGGCTTTACAAAACATAGCAATTAGGAAGTGATTCTTCAAGGCTGTTCTGGAAGCTGCCAAGGATGTTGCTTGTTAAATTATTCGGTATCTTCACTCTGGGGACCCCGGAGAGGCATCTTTCTCTGGCCTCTGTGTTAAGAGCTCCTCTTGAACACGGGTATGCTTTAGTTGTATGGACCTTGAATCTCATAACCCACTGTGACTTCCTTGACATATTGACTTTTAGAAAACTCAGAGCCAAATTAGTGGCACAGTCACAGGGAGTTTGCTGAATTAGCTGATAGCTCTAAATCACTTTCTTTTCCTTTTGTCTAATTTTTCTTCCTTTTCATTTATTTTTCTGTGACGTGCACATTTTTGGAAGCCATCTCAAATCCCTTTTGGAATAGAGTGGGCTATAAATGAAGCAAAATTATTCTCTTCAAAAAAGAATTCCCTGCAAATGACTGTATTAATGCTGGGCTCCCTTAATTAGTTTAAAGTCTTGGATGAATGAGTTTTTCATTGCTTTTCATAGTATTTTAAAGTTCATCACAGAGGTAGAATCTAATATTGCTAGAGATGAAAGGAAATAGGATCATATTCAACTACTTCCAAGCTGTCATATTGTATATTGGCCAAAGTGGAGTGCAAGAGTCATCATTCAAGATGAAGGAATGAAGATGAAGCAGGAGAAAAAGAAAATAGATCTCAAGAAGAGAATTCCTATTAGTTGAGTCCCTACTTTGTGCTAGAGACTGTGCTGGGTTTGTCATATACATTTTATTTTTTAAACCTCATTGCAAATTTATGAATTGCTATCCCCATTTTACTGACAAGAAAACTGACATTCAGCGAGGTTAAAGGAGAGAAAGAAGAAAATGGTTGTTCGATGTCATCCAGAATTCCAACTACCATCATTTGTCCAGTGGATCTTGCTGCCTGCACTCTAGCGCCCCCTACAACTTACTCTTCACACTGCAGTCCGAGTGATCCAGATTGCAAATTTGCTCCTACTATCTGACTGCGTAACCTGTTAATGTCTTCCTGTTGTTCTTAAGATAAAGACTAAACTCTTGACCATGGCCTTATGCCTGCATGGTCTAGCCTCTGCCAACTTTTCCAGCCTCAACTCTCACCACACTCTTCTTTTTCTCTTATTCGCTGCCTCAATAGATAGCACGTGTTAGAATCATCTAGAGAGCTTGTCAAAACACAGATTGCTGCGCTCCTGCCTCCAAAGACTGTGATTCCGTAGATCTGGGATGGGGTCTGACAGGTACATTTCTGACGTTTTCCTAGGGGATGCTGATGCTGCTGGTCTGAGTACTACACTTTGAGCAGCGCTGCCGACCACATTTTAGTCCATCGATGAGCCTTTGTATCATGGTCAGCAAACTTTTTCTGTAGAGGACCAGATGGTAAATACTTTCAACTTTGCATTTCATTTGGTTTCTGTCTCAATTACTCAATTATGCCTTTTCAGCTCTGCCATTGTAGTGTGAAATCAGCCATAGACAATACAGAATGAGTGTAGTTGTATTCCAATAAAACTTTATTTACAAAACCAATGATGGGTTGAGTTGTTTGTGTATACAAACCATGAGCTGAACAGAGCTTGTGCACATGCCATTTTTCCTCTGCGTGGAATGTTCTTCCTCTCCTTATTTGCCCAGTTAACTCTTTCTTGTCTTCACTCCTCATAACAATCATATCCTCCCCTTACCTTTCTCAGTTCCTCCCAGGCATTCGTAGCATTATTTACCCATTCACACATTCAATAATATTTAACAGGTGCCTTTTTAAATGCTAGGAACTATTCTGGGAACTAGGGATATGGAAGAGGGGAAGATAAGATTTTTGTTATTTGGGGACCTCCATTTATTTTAGTGGGGGAAGATATACAATAAAGAGGTAAACAAATAGGAAGTTAAATAAGATTCTTTGGAAGATATTAGAAAAATATGAAGTGATATGAAAAATCAAATGATGACGTAGGAAGGAATCCCTCTCCTTAGTAGTGACTAGCATAGTTCAGTTTTGCATTTTTTTTTTTTAGGACAATTTAACTCATATGGTTCTCCTTAATCAGATTGAAAATTTTATTAAGCAGCACCTCTGCCCACTATTGTTTCCTAATTGCCTAGCAAAGAGCCTAATGGAGAAAAGAGCCCTATAATTACTTACAAAATTGATTTCTGGATTTAATGAGCCACCTCTGAAACGGTTTTATTTATTCTTCCGTAAAATTCATATTCAACTGTGTTGATTGCTGGGATATAAGATTTGTTTGTTCATTGATCCATTGATCCAGTATTTGTTGAACACTTATTATGTGCCAGGCTCTGCTCTTGGTCAGGGGACAAATGAATTGTCTAAAACAGAAAAAGATTCCTGCGTTCATGGAGTTTTTGCTTTCTAGTTGAGAGGAGGTGAGGCAGAGAGTGAATACTCAAAACATATACTGTATGAGATATAAATCAATGTAAAAGACAAAAATCAAGTTGGGAACAGGAAGTAGAGAGTGTTGGATGGGGAAGACTATTTTAAATTGCTATTTTCAATAGAATGGGGAGTAAAGTATTGCTGATAATGTGACATTTGCATGGAGACCTGAAGAGGTGAAGGAGTGAGGCAATGAGCCAAGTAAATATCTGAGCATTCCAAACAGAGGGCAAGTAAGTTTAATGGCATTGAGCTGCCTAGTACATGCATGGAATAACAAGGAGGGCTTGGTGGCTAGCGTGAGTAGACCTCACCTGTTTTGGAAATCAGCTCCATTTCAGACGTTAGGTCTTAAATGAGACCAGTGGCTTATTTGGAGGAATTACTGGGTAAAGTTTAACTAGATCATGTCTTTTATATGACATATAATAGCATACATTGCTGATTATTTTCCCATATCCATTTTCCTTCTCCTACATTAATGGAACTTCCAATTTTAGTGAAGGATATAACTTCTCATAATAAAGGCATTTTCCAGCCTCCTTTGCAGCTGGGTGTGGCCATGTTGCTAATCTTGCCAGTAGGCAGGATACAAGCAAAAGTGGTATGCACAACACAAGCAAATGTCTTTAAGGGGGAAGAACATTTTTTTTTTCTTTGCCTTTTTTTCCTTCCTGCTGGCTAGAATAGGGATATAATGGCCAAGACTCCAGTAGTCATCTTGGACCTCACAGAAGTGGCCACATTCCAGAAACAGTGCAGCAGAAGGCTGGAAGGTGAGAGTCCCTTAGTATTTGCAGAGCCACATATTGGCCCTAGACACTCATCTCTAGAAATTGTATAGGAGAGAATAAAACTTTCTCAGTTCTAAGCCCCTCTTAATTTGGGTTTGAGGTCACATGGGTCACATGCAGCAAAACCTAATTATAACAAATACATCTGGATTTTATGGAGCCGTGGAGGTCTGAGAAAATTGAGAACAAATATAAGTGTTTATAAGCCCTAAAACTAGATAAAGTCAGAGTGATAATGGTGTATGTGTTTCAAAATAAAATTTCTTTTATTGTTTGTTTTTACTAGAATGCAATACTTGCTCATTTTAAAAAGAACAGACAGATAAAAACAGCTTTATTACTTCTAGCCCAGGGGGTCCACCACCACCCCTTGTGATTGCCCTACCCTGCATCTTTGTAAACTGTGCCCTTATGAACAAACCCTCCAAGGAATATTTATATTGAGTGTGTCACCTGTTTTGTGCTGAGCTGCTGGTTGATGGAATCAACGCCTAATATGTGTTAATGAAATCAGTACATTTTCAAAAATATTTTTTGTTGAAGACAAGGTATATTCATTCTTTCTATCATATAAAATCCTTTGTTAAAATTATTTTAATATGGCAAAATTAAACCCCTATTTAGACTTGCTTAGGAAAAAAGTCCTAAAATATTTATTCTATTATTCATATTTCAAGTTTAAACTATTACAGAGGGGGTAAGATAGGACCTTCCTCAATGGGTATTCCCCATGATAACTTGAGCCCTTGACCTGCACAAAATCTCATGATATATTTGTATTTGTGAAGATGGTCAATGGTTTAATTTATTTTCAAAGTTAATTTTTCAAAATTATAAAGACATAAATTAAAGGCACTTCGAGTTTTATTGTAAACCAAATAAATTAGTTCTAGTCTTGATGTGCATAAATTACACCTTGGTATTTAGGAAGAGAAATGTTCCCCATGGCCATTGACAGGCCCTCACCCTGTAGTTTATAAATCAAAGGTACAATTTGAGAATAAAATACTCTTTATGAAATAGAATGTCAAGAGCTCCTTGTTAAATTTGCTGTAGCAATTAAGTTCTCAGGTGAGAAAATGCCTCTTTTTCAATGTTTTATTAACTCTGTCATTCAGTACTCCATTTATAGGAGCAACTCTTCACAGTAAGTACACATTAGGATGACTTTTCACCTCCATTTAAATGAAAAGTTTGAGAGGAGGAATTGGTTCCTGTCCACTCGCTTGAATAGTAATAGAGACTGGATCTGTGCCAGTTTTCAGAGAGGAGAGGACAGGGGTAAGAAAAGTATGTGGCCAACCTGACCCAGGCTGGCAGCACAGAAGTGAAGACATCCCCAGGGGCTGCATGTCATATGGGGCTGGTGTCTCCAAGTGCCACTGATATTTTCTCCTAAATTATGTCACTGGCCCTTGTTTCCACCCAAGCTTCAGATTCTAACTGATCACAAGTTTTGGGTAAAAATGTGATAGTTTTGTGTTGTTTATCTTCGTTTTTAGAACAGGAAGAGAGGGTGGATGTGAGAGAGAAAGACAGAGATAGAGACAGAGGTGACAGAGACAGACTACTATAAATGCAACTGTCTTTGGCTTCTACAGTCATTGCCAGGAAAATAGTCACATTGGGGAGGTTATCTCCCTCTGGAATAAGGAGCACTGGGTTTGGAATTAGGCAGCCTATGCTTAAATTTGACCTTTGATGATGATCCGAAGTGTACCTTGAGTAACCTTCTTTAATCCTCGGTTTCTTCACTTATTGATTAGTGATGCTGCTTTCACAGGACAAATGTGAGTTTAAATTTCATGTAAGGGAAAATACTTGCTAGGCTATAGAGCATGTCAATGTCCTCCAGCAGAATGTCCTCCACCAGGAACACACCTGTCATTGAACAACGGGTTCAGTTCTCACAGGAGGGAAGGAGAACTGTTCCGCAGGGAACTATAGGGTGTCTCAGTAAGAGGGTGTCAGGAAGGACTTCTGTAAGATTTGACTTTGTGTCAAGGTTTTGAGGAGGGCATAAGGAAGTAAGGCTTCTCTCTGGATTGGAGGCTGTCAAGCAGTGGGCAATTCTATGGATGCATACCTTAAGTAATCTTATCTAGAGGGAGAACAGATTAGAGTGAGGCTGAAGCTATAATTGAAAAAGAAGAAGCCCTTACTCATATTAGTCAGGAAAGGGGCTGTCTGATTATTTTTGTGCTCTGGGCCATCGTCACGCTTTGTTTGTGTTCCGACATAATTACATAATGGTCCTGTTTTTGTCTCGATCGTGTCTGGTCATGGAGTGGCTTTGTCTGATGTTAATGTTCTGTGAAATTGTTTATGTTCAACAGGAGAACATCAAGGTCTAGCTAGTAATGCCCAGTCAGGTCCTAGATGCCAGGGGCTGCTTTTCTCTTTCTCATGCATTGTAGAAAAGCAGGATGTGTTGTGTTTGCAATTGTATAGATACAGAGTCGGTGCTCCTTCGTGTATGCATGTGTGTGTGTGTGTGTGTGTGTGTGTGTGTGTATGTGTGTGTTTTCAAGCCTCAGCAGTGTGTGTGGCTGCCATTCACTGGTAAAAACACATCTTTTAATCGATTGAGATATTGATGTGGTTTAGTAGCCATGCTAGAGATATTCCAGGGTCCTCACTGAATATTTCCCTTCTCAAGGAAACTTCCTTGCTGAGGAGAAAGACTATGCTTTGTGCTAGGTGGATCCTCCCCCTCTTTCATCACAGCTGAATGCTTCAGGGCTGGGCCCTGACCCAGAAGCAGCCAGTCCATGGGATGAACAGACGTAGGACCCTGAGGTCGGCTTGAACCAACCAGATTATTTTCTCGGAATTGGAAAACAAAGAGATCGAATCAGCTAATGTCAGGGAGCAAAAGGCCCTAGAGTGCGTGGGGAAGAAAAGGGGAAAACTGAAACGCAAACTGACATTATTAGAGTTATGCGAGAAAGCCCACATGGATAGAATAAAGAGAATAACAGAACAGAAGCCCAGAGAGAAGCAGAGTCTCCATGATAGAAGGACTGGCCGCAGGACTTTCTCAGGACCCACCACTTCCCAATTTTAGCCGTGACCATACTATGGTAAATTTATTCCTCATGAACTAACTCAAACGGACTCCTGTGTTCTGCAACAAGAGTGGTATTGCCTTAAGTAATTGTCTGCAAGGTTAGAGATATTAAGAACTACACATATCATCTGGCCTTTGTTTTCCAGTTGAGGAAACTTAGTCTAAAACAAATAAAATTACCTGCTCAAGCTCCCAGAACACGTTGGCCCTTTGAATAGACAGAATAGATAATTGCCTGCAAGTGATTTGAAGAGCACTAGAAAGACCTTCTTCCTTCCTCTCTCCCCTCCCCTCTAGCTCTTCAGGCTGTTTGTTGCAAAGGTTGAATTTGTTTGCATGTGTTTAATCCTTACCACAGTGCTTGGTGTGTAGTAGGAGCTAAGTACATGGTACCATCACAAATGTGTTATAAAGCCACAGTTCTGAGTCATTTATGCTGAGTTCCAGAGCCGGGGGAACAGGTGGTACTCTTAATGAGTCGTGGTAACTCGGCTGATTAGTTCACCTTAACACAGCAACCACAAGATATGATCAACAACACTAGATTGATATCATTTGTGCTGATTGTTGGAAAGAAAAACTATCTTACATAAGTCTAGCATGTACATTAGTCTAACATGTCTACCTATTATAGTTCCTTTCACAAACATCTACGCTGTTATGTTTTCATCTTCATTTTACAGATGTAGAACCAAAGGCTCAGAGCAGCTGAAAGACAGGTAAGGGTGCTCTCCTTGTAGGGAATAATGGGAGAAACCAGGGCACTTGGAGGTAGGCAAGAGTGTGCCAAGGTGCGGTGAACTTTCTCCTAACTTTACCATTTTGCACAAGACCAGTTCTCCACACCCAGGAACTTGCAAATAAAGGGTGCTCTTTCCATCTGGCTATGGGTGTAATTCTTCTCTGTCCAGGCTTAATGTCACCAGCATGATTAGCGCCTGTATCAGGAAATTGTGACCCACTCTTCCCATTCATCTTTGTCTCTGCAGATGATGAGGAGAATGGCAGTTTGAGGATGGAGAACATTTCTCCCGTTATGAAAGCTCCCTTTGTGGGGCCAGCCACGCCTCCAGGTCAACAGAGGTAGGAAAGAGGTTGCTATGTGAAGTTTTGCAGTGCAATAGGTGAAGTTTATTTGAAAAGTTCTTTTGAAAGCTTGGGATATGTGAAGTCCCATTACTTTCAAATAATCATTTGAAAAGCTATGGATTCTGGGTATATGGATTCCTGTTGCTCCTTAGAAACAGAGCAAAGGGTGCTGAACTTGGGAGGTGGGCTGCTTGCTAAGCCTAGTCAGGGGTTTGTCCAGTCAGACAGCCACATCTCTGTTGAAAGGAGAATATCTTTTAACAAAATGACTCTTTAAGAAACTGCCTAGGTGGACTGAATGATTAAATTTCCTAAGCTTTCTGACAGTTCCAAAACTAACTCTCAGCATATTTTTAAAGCTTAAGATATTTATTTTGATCAAAGTACTTTTATTCACACGTGAAATTCACGTAAGAGACATCTACTACTAGTCTGAACTTTTGCACATTACCCCACTTAAGACCATAAGAACTTAAGTGTAACATAAATTCTGGTAGCTGTTTCATGTGTCAAGTACCCAATTTCTGTTTATACTTATTGTCATTTTTAAAAATAAAAAATAAAGTTTCATCTAAAGTAGAATATATATTTTATATTTATAATACACAGTAAATATAGCTTGGAATTTATACAAAATGCATCTGTGCAGAATCATAAAGTCAATCTGGATATTAAATGCTTTTCTTCCTATCTTTTGGACTACGAAGACAGTTGAGTAACACTGAAGCATCTTAGGTAATGAGGTATTGTTAAGAAGAAAGTAGGTCTGAGATTTTTTTTTTTTCCTGGAAAAAGTTAGTTGAAAAATGTCAACTACCTTTGCCTGTTAGGGTTAATTTCCTCATGTTTTTACTGATGCTGTTGTCCACAAACAAAGCAGTTTACTGCTTGGGTGCATGTGTATGTGTGTGTGTTTATATACATCTTTTCAAATGTGTAATATTTTCCATAAATGTAGACATATACCTACTTGAGTATCTTTGAACTGACTTCACTCTAATATGAGAATTTATCTGACATTACAGCTATCTATCCACCCTGACAATTTGACCCTTCTCTCCTGGTTTAAAATCATTAATCTTTATTTCATGAATCAAACCAGAAAATTAAATGACATCTTGGTGATATGAATAGTATCAATTCATTTTCAATAGGTTGCTTTGATCTTCTTTTTTAAGAAAGTGTCTTTATCTTGCGAACATGACCTTCTTTTCAGCCTGCTATTATCTGAAAAATAGCCTTTGCTATTCTTTGGAACTTTTCCACTCTCTGTGGCCTCCAATGAATTTATCATTGTTCAGACATTTAGTTTTGCTCCCACAGAAGTATAGAAGTATTTTTTTACAAGTCTCAACATACCTTCCAAAATACAATAGCGATTGTTAGCTAATCATTATTGTGTGTGGAGCAGACAAAAGCTCTTTAAAATGAGTGTAGGTTTGTTCTCTGGCAAAACAAGTTCAGACTCATTTTTTCCCATCATTTCATGGCAGCAATTGAGGCTGCAACTTGACTTGAACCTCTGATAAGAGATGAAAAAAGGAAAAAGAAAAAATTGAACATTAGTGAGAATCACTTATTATGTTTTGTGGTCATACAGGATTTTCTGAAAAGCCTTTCTGTTTGGATAATTTCCCATAATATGACTATTTTCCACCCAAGGTGGGAGCCCGTTGTACATTTTCCTAGCCTCTCTTGCTGCTGGATGCAGTCATATGGCTTAGGCTCCCATCAATAAGATGCACACACAGGGGAGATTTTGATGTGAAGTGACCAGAGGAAGCAGCAGAGCACGAAGTCCATTTACTGGCAATAGTGTTGGTGGAGGCATTAGGCTTTTGGAGGCAGGTGTAGGGGAGATTCTTGGTGTTTGAGGCCTGACTGTGGATTGAACTGCAGCGTTTGAGTCCCAGGGGCAGTGGGACCTCTGCTGGCGCAGTTCTGAAGTGTGGTTGCTGCACAGCCTCTCAACCACTCTGCAGACTCTGAGCTACCAAGTATCTTTCAATACATTCTGCTGTTTCCAAATGAAGTGATCAATCAGACATATCTAGGTATTTTTACCTTATCAACACTTGAATATGATTTTTTTCATGGGAAAACACATAAAGGAATGGTGTAAGAAGAATCTAAACGATTTTTTATGGAGTCTTACCAAACAGTGAACTTGGGTGTATGTTTAATTAATTATAGCAATTATTAAAAAAACAAAAAACAAAAAATCTTCTTGCTTGGGACAAGCACACTCTTTTAGCCAAGGGCAGTGGTTAGAGGCAAAGTACTATCTCTGACTCTGGGCTCTTTGGGGTCATTCTTTTCCTAGGTTCTACCTTTGATTTGCCAAACTTTCATCTGCGGCTCGACCTTTATGTCAAGAAACAGCCTAATCCCTGGAAGACAGCTCGGGGCTTATGTCTCTCTGCAGTTTAAGTTTATTTTCTGAAATGCGAGGCTTCCGGCCCCAACTAATACCATCAGTATTGCTGGCATCATGTTGTTTTGTGGTTCTGTCCTTGAGTCTTGCTCATAGTCTGCTGCTTTGAGTCTTCCACTTAAGAAGGACATCTACTATGGGTTGGCAGAAAAGCCACAGTGCATCACAGATTGAGTGGACTTTGCACTACACTGTTCAGTGGTGCTGGGCTCCGAAGCCTCCAGCTGGTCCAGGGGATGGGTCATGCTGACCTGCACTCCATCCCTGAGCTGCCCTTGGATTCTTTTCCTAGGCGACACCTTCTTTTGTAGTTATTTGTCTTCCCTAGAGTGTGAGCTGCTTGGAGGCAGGATTCCTACCTTGGCTCCTTCTTTGGCCTCACGCTACAGAACGGTGCTGGACATAGTCTCAGTACTTAAGGAGGCATCACAGGTCCTGGTGTCCCGAGGGACACTGGTCTTAGCTGCATGAATCCGGAGATGCTGGCATTTTCTGGCCATCTCTCTGTTCTTGCTCGCTCCCATGGCCACACTGACCAGGAACCGAGCCCATCCATTTGATCTCCCCGGGAGACCTGCTTTTATTTTATGTCTGGGATCTCTCACAAATCCCCTTCATGATGCTCTTTGCTTATCAGGTTATTCAGGTAGCTCCTCTGGCCTTTTGGAGCATGTACTTGTTTGGGCCCCTAAATAAGAAAAGATTCCCTTTGTTATGATTTTTGCCTTTTCTCCTTTTTCAAAATAGGTCTCATCTCTTCCATAGCTGCTGGGCAATGAACAAAAGTTGCTGTTAATTGGCTAAAGCCACACTGTACATTTTAAACCATGGTGGTCCTAAAAAACAAAATAAATAAACAAAAGCCTTTGGAATCCTTTACATTCTATCTATTCATTTTGATTGGATTACATCTGCATAAAGTACAAATAGTTGCTTGAAAAATAAAATATTTATTCCACTATTTAACTCTATAAATACAGGTGTCTGAATACTCAGGATTATACCCAAATCACAGAATATTAAAATGTGACAACCAGAAAGGACCTTAAGTCTTTTCTTATATCATATATATGGCAAGGAACATGTATCCATAATATAAAGAACTTGTGCAACTCAATAAGAAGAAGCAAAATATCCCAGTAAAAGTGGGCTAAATATTTGAACAGACGTTTTAGAAAGAAATATACCAATGGGCAATAAGGACATGAAAAGATGGTCAGAATAATTATTCCTTAGGGAAAGGCAAATGAAAAACCTAGGGCATAGGGTGATAATACTACAGAACCATTAAAATAGCTAACATTAAAAAGATTGGCCGCACCAAGCGTTGATGTGGATGGGAGGAATCAGAGCTCTCACACACTGCTGGTGGGAATATAAAATGTACAGCCACTTTAGCAAAAGCTTGACAGTGTTTTTTAAAAGAGTTAAACAAATACCTGTTGTATGAGCCAGTCATTCCATTCTTAGGTATTTATACAAGAAAAGTAAAAACATATATCCATGTGAAGATTATACCCACATTTTCGTGACAATTTTATTTTTAATAGTCTGGATAGAAATGACCCAGATATCCATTAACAAATGATGGTATACTCATACAATGAAAAACTACCTATCAGTCAAAAATAATCAACTGTGGGTACACACACAACATGAATGACTCTCAAAAATCATTATTCTGAGTAAAACAGGCCGGGCTAAAAAAAGGGGTACATAACATATGATTTTATTTATACAACATTCTAAAAAATGTAAGTTAATCTTTAATGTCAGAAAGCAGATAAGCGATTGCCTGGTACAGCAGTGGAGGGAGGGATGAATTTCAAGGAGCACAAGGAAACTGTTATCATTTATTTTATTGTATATATTGCCCTTGTCCAGATTACATTTAGCACATTTTCCCCTGATAAATAGATTATATTTGAAAATGCACTTCCTTTTTCACATTTCCTGCCTACATTATTCCTAATAAGAAAATTGCTTGGATGCTTGTCTTTTCTACATGATTATAGAGTTATTTTCGTCATCCATTATAATTTGCCAATTAACGAGAATCTTTTATACTTTTTCTTTTACTAAACCAGACTGTATATGCCCATTCATTTTGTGTATACCTTTTATTTTTTTCCCTTTTAAATGACCCAGAAATTCAATAAAAGCAATGCAGTGAAGGAAAACAGCTTTGTCTGCCTGAAAGGAGTCACCCAATAAAATTATAGCTTTAATTTTCAGCCTGACCTTTCTTGTAATTTGTTCAAAATTTTATGATTTCAAAAGAAATAGACTGTTATCTGAGGAATGCACCGTCCACCTTCCCAGGGGATATTTTGAAAGCCAAAACTCTGAGTCTAATAACCTAATGGCAACAGCAACATTGCTATTTGTTGTCCATTTCTATCTCTATAAAGACTGGTCATATAGTCTTTCAGTCATCATCATTTTCGAAGTTACCTATTGGCATTCCCCTGATTTTAAAAGAATCTTGGTACAGGCCAGTATTTCTCAATCTTTCACGTGCATATAAATCACCTGGTGATCCTGTCAAAAGGCAAGTTTTGATTCAGTAGGTCTGGAGTGTGTCCTGGGAATCTATATTTCTAACAAGTTCACAAGCAGTTGCCTATCCTGCTGGTCCATAGACCTTTGCATAACAAGGGCATAAATAATACCAAAACAGCACAAAACCCTTATATTATTTGAGTTTACTTTCAAAGTAAATTCCACTCCATCAGGAGCTAACAACTCAGCTTAGAAAATATATAAGTAGAACATCCAAAATCTTGCCAATTTCTTTGGGTTTATTATCAAATAGTCATCTTGGACATATTGTCAACTCTTTCTGAAGATGAGACCAGCTAGGAAGCAAAGTCAGCTAAGGGGCCGAAGGGAGTAGAGAGAGAGAGGGATACTAGAGCGTCTCTAACCCATGCTGCATGTGCAACACGAGGATTCTCTTTCAGGTGATAGATTGAAGCCTTAGGCTAATTTTCAACCCTTTCTACATCCACTACATCCATACCCTTTTCTCTGCAGCTTTGCAGTGGAATACTGAGTTCTACTCATTGACTTTGGGCTTGGCTGTAACTGGCTTTAGCCAATGGGATGTTAGCATATAACACGAGCAGAGTTTCAACTTGGACTTGTGCAGTGGGACCTCAACCTCCTGAATTTTTACCTTTGTCATGAGAACAGCATGCTCAGGTGTGCCTACTGGTCTCAGCAGGAGGATGAGAGGCATGTGGAACATAGTTGCCTCTGGCTGAATTAAATGTAAATCAACTCACTCCAGCCAACCTTCAGACACTTCAGACATACTAAATGTTTTTCTGTTGTAAGCCACTTGAATTTGAACTCATTTGTTACACAGAAATAGCTACCTAACTCACTGAAGCAAGGGGTCTGATACAGTAGGACACTGGAGATGGATAGTGAGTTACTGAGGGCAGATCAGGAGTTGGAGATCTGAAAAAGGTAAGAACAGAGATAGGAGGTGATATGGTTTGGCTCTGTGTCCCCACTCAAATCTCATCTTTAATTGTAATCCTCACATGCTGAGGGAGGAAACTGGTGGGAGGTGATTGGATTATGGGGGAGGTTTACCCCATGCTGTTCTTGTGACAGTGAGTGAGTTTCCATGAAATCTGATGGTTTAAAAGTGTAGCACTTCCCCCTCTTTCTCTCTCCTGCCAACATGTGAAGAATTTCCTTTTTTCGCCTTTACCTTCTGCCATGATTGTAAGTTTCCTGAGGCCTCCCCAGTCATGCGGAACTGTGGGTAAATTGAACCTCTCTCCTTTATAAATTACCCAGTCTCACGTAGTATCTTTAGAGTAGTGTGAAAATGAACTAATACAGGAGGTCCAAACAGATGAAACCAAATGGAGACGAGGTTGATGTCAACAGTTGGATTTTTAAACATTTTTGATGTACACTTGTAGAATAGATGAGATATAAAGGTGAGCTGAGATGGGATAAATGGAGACTGTTTTAAGCCAAGCAGGACTGGGCCTGATGTAAGAGGATGCTTTTTCTCATTGAGTTCTTGGCTGCTTATGTCATGGAGAGAAGATAAAGAGGGCTGGGAGGAAACACTTAATTGATAAAGTAATTAAATTTGAGTATGAATTAACTGAAAACATGCATCTTCTCCTGTTGCTTACCTGCTGGTGATGGCAAAGCAACACTTTTTTTCTCCTGTATTTGATAAAAAATGCAGAGAGATCTCACCAAATCACTAGGCATGTGATATTTGGGCTGTTAGTCATGGGTTACTATACCCCACATATGGGAAGTTCTTAACATTCTTGTAGTCGTTAATTCACTGAATGACTCATTATTTGAAATGTGCTGTCAAGTTTTTATGTGCCCTCATGGAGCTGACATTCTTGCATGTAAAACATGCATCCATCCTTTTATTATAATTGTTATAACAGTTAAAAAGGAGAAGCACAATGAGATCTTCTATGCTTGGAAGAAGGGGGTGCTTATAGTCTGGGGATTAGTGACTATTTGAGAAGAAATTGTATTTAAATTGAAATTTGAAGGAAGTGGGAAGAGCAGTCTATGTGATGGGAACAGTATGTGCAAAGGACCTTAGGTCAGGTGGAAAATGGAAGATGGTGCTTTGGAAGATGTATGACCGATCTGAGGAAATGAAATGTCAGTTTGGCTGAACAGTGAAGCGAAAAGGGCAGATGCCTTATCAGGCATGGCCAGGTTAAGAGTTTGGATTTTATCCTAAGACTAATTGAGAGTAATTGAAAGGCTTGAAGCAGGAGAGCAACATTATTGAGTTTGTGTTTTAAACGATTACCCTGGCTATAATGTGCAGAATGCATCAAAAAGGGATAAAAATGGAAGATACGGCTTGCAGTGGTCCATGAAAAAGAAAATCTTGGCTTGGACTATAGTGGTGGTAGTGGATTTGGAGAGCTTTGCCCTGGAGTTATTTAGAAAGAAGAATCAATGGTTCTCGACATTGTTTAGGGTGTCATGAATAAGGAAGGAGGAGGATTGTCTCTGAAGCCACTGATTTGCAACAACTGATTATGCCATTCATAGAGACAGAAGACTTTGGAGAAAAATGGTTTTGGGCATGGGATCAACAGTTTAGTTTTGTATATGTTGATCTTGAGGTACTTCTGATATAACCAAGGAGAAAAATCAAGTAGAGAGTTGGTCATATTGTTTTTTAGCTCAGAAGAGAGCTGTGAGTCGGACACACCACTTTGCAGGTTATTGGCATAAAGATGGTAGTTAGGTGAAGGGTACGAAACTGGGAGAAAAGACTGTAGAGACATCTTTGAGGACTCTCAACATTTTAGGGGAATTAGTGGGCAAAGGAGGCCAAGAAGGAAAGAGGAAGACTGCAAGAATGCAGTGCCATGAAAGCAGGTGCTAAGCTATATTGAATGCACCAGAGCTAAGTCAGTTGAGGCATGAAGCATGTCTGTTGAAGTTAGCAATGGGGAAGTCATTAATAAACTCAGAAAGAGTCACACAGCAAGATGGAGGCAGGAGCCAGATTGCAGTGGGTTAGAAGGGAGCAGAAGATGAGAAAATAAAGATGTAAATGTCTGATTAGAAAGAGAATGTATTCTCCAAGCAGCTACAATTTCTGTTTTTGGGAGAAGCAAGCTTGATGCATGTGGCAATAGGAAAACACCAACATGAACTGAAAAAATAAGCATGGATAGCTCAGGAATAGACAAAATCTTTACCATTGCAATTAGGAATTAAGTTGCATTTGTTTGATTTTAAGAATTCATGATTTGGATAATGGCTTTGCTCAAAACCACCTTTAATATTTTTTATGAAAGAAGGGTAAATAATATTTGCCCTTGTGTAAATACGATTAAGGGGGATGATTGCCATGCTCAGGAGGAGACAGGTTGTGCACGCCATCTTCACAGAAGACCATAAATCTGATGATTGCTCATCTTTCCCATCTCTGTTGAATACAAAGTTCCATGAAGAAAAAATCTCAGTTGCAGCTTCAGCACCTGGACTGCATTTGGTACAGAATGGGGTTCAATCACCCTTTGTCAAATGAATGAATGCTAGTTTTTTGTTCTTTTTTTTTTTTTTTCATGTTCTAGGAGTTACCATAGTACTTGGAAGTAATACAAAGATATCTTAGCAAAAAAACTCAATGTTCTTGACCCTTCTGACTGTGAGTAACTCAGGCTTTTACCAACAAGCCCAATCAGTGGGGTTAGACTGCTATGGAAAACATGCCATTGAAACGAGGTCAGCATGACTTAAACTGGGCCAGATGGGATTCTGCTTATAGGAAACCTTGGGTAAACAGCAAGTAAGTGGAGTATTGCAAAGTGTAATTGTTTGCATTTGCTGGCAAACCCCTCCTATTACCCCGCCACCAAAGGATGTATGCTTTGAATGTGAGTGTGCAGACCTGAATGGTACCTGAGGCGCCTCAGAAAGTTAGAAGTTTCCCCACTTAATTCCTCTCTAATGCCAGCAAGGATATGAGAGATGCTAGGTTTGTCTGTAACAAGCACTTTCACTTTTTACTTAATCAGAATTTGCATTGTTTTCTCATTACAGTATTAATATGTGAATTTTGCCTTCATGTGCTGTGGAAATGACAAAGCCCCATAACAGTTGGTTTTATTCGTAGCACCTTCCGTTTTAGAATCTCTGAGGATCTCATAAGCTGATAATGTTCTTTCCAAATGAGCTATTTTGTAATCACACTCCACATGATTGTTTAAAATGATTATTATTGTTTCACCTTAATATAAAAAGATTTATTTGCCAATAGAAAAGCCAGTTTACCCAGGAATGCTGGTGTTAACTGCCTCTTGGCTCATCAAGGTCTGTGAGAATCTGGAGACTGTGAAATGCAAATGTTAGTCTCTGTTTCTGTACAATTTTAAGAAAATGAGGAGCTTAATTTCCATATTCAAAGGCAAATTTTGCTATTCTACCTCAGTGCTCAGAGTGGGTTGGAACGTAGGCAGAGGAAAGAAAGATGAAGTAGGGGAGGGTTCTCATTTTGTGAAGGTAGAGTGGGGAGGACAGAGTGAGACCTGGGCTTGCATTCTTCCCTCTCCTTACCCCAGGGTTTAGGATTCGAATTGGCTTTCCAAAGGTTGTGAAGGTTTCTCTTGTCCAGCTTTCTTAATTTTCACTATGTCTTAGACATCAGCTTCTGTTTTGTTCTGATAACTTCTAAGCAAGTGTCATCTTGCTGAAGGGCTCATGTCACTGGCCAATTTAAATGTCTCTCTTTATTGTCCCAATCGCCACCTGATACTCAGTGATATGTACCTGACAATATCCAGACTACTTTGAAGTGAAAAACGTAGTGATGCTTGGAAGTTTCTGTCTTCTCATCTTTGCACTCTCTCATACCAAGACTATATATGTAGGTAAAGGCTACAGCATTTTTCATCAGCCATGTAAGATTATTTTCCTATTCTGAACTCAGCTCCTTTTCGTTACTGAGATAACTAACTCTCTAAATAAGGTTGAACAGACTTTTTTTTATAAAGAGCCAGGGAGGAAATATTTTAGCCTTTGTGAGCCATATGGTCTGTGCTGCAGCTACTCAGCCCTATCATTGTAAGGCAAAAGCCACCATATGCAATATGTAAGTGAATGGCTGTGGTTAAGTGTCAGAAAAATTTATTTACAGAAACAGGTGGTGGGCTAGATTTAGGTTATGGGCCATCATTTACCAACCCTTGCTCTAAATCATAGCTCCCATAGTTTCTTTATCTTCGTAATGTGGGAACAGGCTTACATTGGACCTGAATATTCCTTTGGAGTTCTGACAACTCCCAGTTTATTTTGTCATTTTCACGTATTTAGTAGAGGATGCTTAGACTTTTGGAGGGCAATAGAGCCATCTCAGTGGCCTATGAGGCTTTCATGATCTGGCTTTTTCTGATCTAATCTTCTTCCCCCCACCCCGGCTTCTTTCCCTGCTCTGCCTCAACTCTTCTGGCCTCCCTTGTTGCTTCCCGAGCACAACAGACATGCTCTTCTTCAGGTCCTTGGCACTTGCTCTTTTTCTTCTGCTTGGAAAGCTTTTCCCCCAGATAGTCACAAACCTCATTCCTCTTTCTTTAGGTCTCTACTCAGATGTCACCTACTGAGTGAGACCATTTGGTTGATGTCTAGTCAGAAACGTAGGAACAACAGTAGGTATTTCAGAGAATTTAATAGAGGAGATTGGTTACAAAATGAAAACACTGGAGAAGCAGAAGGGATAGATGAGCTCTTGCAGAGATTAGCTGCAGTAGGAGGGCTGAAGGCAAAAGGGGAGATGGTGTAACCAGAGTCCAGGCTCTCTGTGCCACAGACAGGCTGCTGCTGGATCTTCTCCCACTCCCTCTGGCGCTCAGGAGTTAGAAGAGATTTTATTTCTGATGCTATGGCTGCCAGAGGCATTAAATGCTGTGCAGCTACTGCTGTTGCTATCATTATCTGAGTAGGGACTCAGCAGCCTTACACTCTGCTGTGATAGCTGCAGTTGCTTAAAACACCATCAGGAGCTGAAAGAATGTCGCCGCCCCTTCCTCTTGCCTTTTTCTTGTTTCCATTCCTTGACACCCATTGCGGGAACCTACCCACTCCCAGCTGCAAGGGACTCTGGGAAATGTAGTTTGCAGGCTTTACAGCCCCCTGCTGCAGAGAGTTGAGCATGGAGGGACTGGAAGAGAGGAGAAAAACACTGGGCCAGTAACCAGCATGCCCTGTACACTCTGTCTAAAATGATAACTCCCAACAATCAATCCCTTTTCCCTGCTTTATTTTCCTCCTTAGCATGCATTACTGCCTGGTACACTGTAGATGTACTCACTTGTTTGTCTCCTGATTCCATGAGTGGAAACTCCACTAGGGCAGTAATTTTGTTCACAGTTGTACCTACAGTGCCTAGAATAGTTTATCATAGTGGGAATTCGATAAATATTTGGAGAATGAGTAAATAAACCTCTTAACAACACCCAGGGGCTACTTCTGAAAAATACCGTGGTTCACTCAGTGGAGTGTGACACTCTCAAAGGATCACAGAAAATAAGAGGTTAGAAGAAAGTCCGCCTCTCTATTTCTCTATCTCTCTATTCTCTTTTTCTCTCATATATATGCATATTATATTTATATTTTTTCCTAGAATGCATCTGCTTCCAAACACTGACCATTTTTATAGTCATTGAAAACCTGTTCAGAGAGGGAATGCTACATCTAAATGTACTTCTTTAGTTGTTTGGCAAATGTTACGGTGCCTTTAGAGAGAATTTTATGAGTTTCCTGGGGCTGCAATAGCAGAGCTGCATGGACTGACTGGCTTCAACAACAGAAAGCCACTTTCTCTCAGTCCTGGAGGCTAGAGCTGAGATCAAGGTATCAGCAACCTTGGTTTCCTCTGAGGCCTCTCTCCTTGGCTTGCAGATAACCATCTTCTCCCAGCGTCTTCACGTGATTATCTCTTTGTATATCTGTGTCCAAATTCCCTCTTCTTATAAGGATAATAGCCATATTAGGTTGAGATCCATCTTAATGGTGTTATTTCAGTTTAATTACCTCTTCATGGACCTTATCTCCAAATACAGTCAAATCCTGAAGTACTTGTACTCCAGACTTGGACATAAAATTAGGTGGAGACATAATTAAACTCAAGGTAAATCTTACCCCAAGTTTTGTATGTTGCAGCCAGGGTTTCACCTTTACAGTTTTTAAACCAATGCTTACAAGTCTGAAATTGAAAACCTTTTGAACTTACCATCTTCCAAGTTTTATTTTTCTAGTTTCCCCCCAAATAATTGGGGGAAAATGGTGATGTGGTGCTTATTATGTTGTTTTTCTGAACAAGAAAACTTCTGTGGATGTCTTCAGAGGTGAAAGCTGAACAGATTTTTTTTTCTCTACAAGCACCGGGTACCTGTCAAGAGATTAGACTTCAGCCATTGCAACAAAAAAATCTGCATTCTATTGGCAAGAAATGCAGCCCTGTGCCCTGCCTTGCTCTTTAGTTCAGTGATGAATGTTTTAACAAACTGATAAAGCAGGTTGCATAGCAAGGGACACCTTGAATCACAAGATTACACAGTACTCCTAGACTGGCAAGTCTGGTCTTGTGTTCATAAGTCAGTGTTCCATTAGGGGAGACCCCCAACTCAGCAGCTGATGGACAAGCCAGTGGCTGTGAGGTAGAGAAAGACTCAGTAAGAAAACATACCCTTTTTGACCTTGATGTAAATCGAATCTGTCACGGAACACACAGTTGGGCTCTCATCTTGTCTGTTTGCAGCCTCGTTCTACGAACAGCCTACTAGATATCTTTCCATTCTCTCCCCGAATATTGAGTGACCTTGGAAACACCCTAATCTGTCTTGGCAGATTGAAGATAGAGAAAACAAGCAGGGGAGAGAGACCTGCTAGTTCCTGCTATTGATCAGTGACTTGAATGAAAGCTCATTATGAGCTGGAGAGATGTGTCAGACACGGGTGTCAGGGGTGGAAAAACTCAAAACAGACCCTGGCAGCCAGGAGAAGTGATAAGAACAAAACACACACACACACACACACACACACACACACACACACACACACACACAGAAACCTTTGTTCCTTTCTTGGGTTCATTTACTTTTGGTTTTTGACCATTTCTCTCCAATCACAGAACTTTAAAGGCTGTAGAAAGAGACTCTACCTAGAAATCACTCATCTAGTCTAGTCCAATCTCCTCCTTTTAAATATGGGTAAACTGAGGCTCAGAGGGATGAAATGACTGCCCAAGCCCCAACAGGGAGTTAGCAGCACAGGTGGGACGCTTCACTCAGTCTGACTCAATTGAAATTCAAGTTCTTTCTGCCACATTTTGCAGCTTCTCCCTCTGCCTGACACTAGGTCTCAGGGTCCCAGCAATTCGACTCTTGAATGCCAAGATCCTGGCTCCAGGAAGAGCAGTATAGCATCCAGAAATGAGCCAGAACTGAGAATAGACACACATGGGTTTGTGTCCTCACTGACACTTATTAGACATGTAAGTTTGGGCGTACCATTTACCTCCCTTGGTCTTACTTTCCTTATTTTAAAAATGGACATGCTGATGCTTATTCTTGGTTGTCTGGGAGTATGATAGTTGGATATCAGTCTATGAACGTACTTGTAGATGCTAGTTACAGTGTGTCTCAGGAAGGGTAATCTCCCACTCAGTTCATATCCAATAATGTTGTAGCCAGATGTAAATTAATCAAATGGTCCTAGCAGGCTCAGTAGGCCATACCTAAGGCTGTGCATTTGTGATCAGGAGAAGGAGTGGTAGATTAGTGAGGGATCGCCATAGAAATAGAACCAATAGGATATGTAGACATAGAGAGAAAAAGAGAGGAAATTATATTAAAGAATTGGCTCACATGATTGTAGAGGCTGGAAAGTCTGAAATTTTCAAGGCAGGCTGCAGGCTGGAGATGCAGGGAACTGATGTTGCAGCTCACGTCTAAAGACAGACTTAAAGGTCTTTAGAGAAAACTCTGAGATTTCCCAAGGAATATGGAATTCTGCCTTTCAGACCACCTTAAGTTGGATGAGGCCCACTTACATTGAGGGTAGTCTACTTTGCTGAAAGTCTACCAATTTAAATGCAAATCTAGTCTAAAAAATACCTTTATAGCAACAGCTGGACTGATGTTTAAAATTAAAATTAGCAATTACAAGTGGAAATTTCCAAGTCTGCAGCATTTGGGAGATAGAGGTCAGAATGTCCTACATAGGAACACAGGGAGGGGCAAGTCCAGGGGGCCAGAGGAGCAGGGCAAATGAGATTTAGCCCAGAAAGCCAAGCCAACCTAAAGCACCCATTTTGTTGAGAATCATACTTACCTGTTCAGCTCTGGGAGATGCCAGGGTTCTCTGTTCTTCCCATTTTTGACCAGAGAAAACATCAATAAAAAGAGAGAGAAAGTAATCCCCCTTGCTGCCACTGCTCTTCTCCAAATATTTCTAATGGGAGCCAGTCTTTGGCTCCCATTCCCTTTTGCCACTGTTCCTTACTCTTCCCTCTATCACTGCCTCCCTGCCAAGAGGCAGCACCATTTCCAAAGACCTTCTCTGTCTGTGGGAAGAATGGGGCCTAAACTCAATGTTTCCAGGTGAGGAAAACCCAACCACAGCCTGAGTGCGGGCAGACATTGAGAAAGAAAACCTGAAATACGTCTCTGGAGGTGCACATGCTGCCCGAGAACCACTGTGTACTCAACATGCCACAGATACATTCTGCAAAATGTCATTTCCTTTAAAGGTCACAAGCTCTATTGATTTCTAATTCATTTTTTGTGTGTGTGTGTAGCAGATTCCAAACAACTATTGCTTACATGATAGATTAGATGTGTCAATGGTTTAATATGGGAAAAAGGTCTGGGAATTCTTGTCCAAGGGGAGAGAAAAGGGGAATTTTCTTTAAGGCTACCACTATCAGTGATAGTTCTGTTTTTTATATTTTGCCTATTAATAATAGTTTTCCTTCCTTCCTTCCTTCCTTCCTTCCTTCCTTCCTTCCTTCCTTCCTTCCTTCCTTCCTTCCTTCCCTCCCTCCCTCCCTCCCTCGTTTCTTCCTTTATTCTTTTTCTCCTTCCTCCCATAAGTATTTATTGAGTGCCTACTATCTGCCAGGGTATTGTGTAATGTAATGTGCAATAACTATAGACTTACTATTATAAAATTTATATTTTAGAGGAAGGGTAGCAAAGACAGACATTAAACATATAAAGTCAACAATATATACAGCAGTTAGAAATTATGGTAAGTGCCGTGAAGGAAAGGTATAGGGGCCATGAGAGCCTAGAGCAGGAGGACTTGATCTAGATCATGCTGTGGGATGGTGAAGAAGGAGGAGCAAGTGACATTAGTACTGAGAGTGGAAGGAAGAGAAAAATTTGTTAGGTGAAAAGAAAGGATAGAACATTCCAGAAAAAAAAGAAGTACACGCAGATGCCCTGATGTGGGAGGGAACTGCCCCACATAAGGAGCAGAAAGAAGGTCAGAGAGGGCTGGAGAGTGGTGGGGGAGGGTGGGAGATGGGTGGAGAGACAGGCGAGGGCTTTCCTATCAGGTTAGGTATATCCAGGGAGGCCATTGAAGGTTATAGGTTGGATAGTTATGATCAGACTTGGGTTCTGAAAGACCACAAGTCTGACATTTGGGTATTGATGGGTGGGCTAGAAGGGGTACAAGAGAGGTGGAAGAGAAATGATGATTGGATGTAGTTGATTTCCATGGAGATGGAGAGAAATATATGGAATCCAGAGAAATTTAGAAAGTAAAATCAGCTGAATTTACCTAGTCTTGGACAAGGAAGTGAGTTGATTGGCTTGACCTCAGTTTTGTCCTTCATACAGTGGTGCTGATACTACTTGGCTTACTTTCTTTCTTTCCTTTTTCTTTTTTTTCAAACCATCAAATTTTCTAGTTTAGAGGTTTATTCCATTCTAAATGTTTAATAAAGCTCCTGTCTATACCAGCAGCAGCCAATTAATGGCCTGAAGTGTCAGCGCTCACTTCCAACTGAGAAATTCTTAAGTCATAATAATACTTTTCTGTGATTTCTTGAAATGTAAATTTTTCCCCATCTTAATAGGCCTTTTTCTCAGCTTTATTCATGTATAATTGACAAACAAAAATTGTGTATAAAGTGTACCACATGATGGTTTGATATACGTATATCTTATGAAGTGATTATCACAATCAAGCTAATTAACATATCCATTACCTCTTATAGTTACTATTGTGTGTGTGTGTATTGTGTGATGAGAACACTTAATATTTGATCTTCCAGCAAATTTGAAGTATACAATACATTATTATTAATTATAGCTACTAAGTTGCACATTAGATCTCCAGAACAGATTCATTTTATAATTGAGAGTTTGTACATTTGACCAAAATCCTCTCATTTTTCCCACCCTCTAGCTTTTAGCAACCATTTTTTACTCCTTGTTTCTAAGACTTCAACTTCTTTGCATTCCACATGCAAGTGTGATCATGCATGCAGTGTTTGTCTTTCTGTGCCTGGCTTATTTCACTTAGTAAAATGTCCTCCAGATTAATCCATTTTGTCACAAATGGCAGGATCTCCTTCACTTTTAAGGCTGAATAGTGTTCCATTGTGTATATGCACCACATTTTCTTTATACATTCATTCACTGGTGGACACTTAGGTTGTTTTCATATCTTGGCTATTTTTAAAAATCCTGCTGAACATGGGAGTGGAGATATCTTTTCTTTTCTTTTCTTTTCTTTCTTTTCTGCTTAAAATTCTTTATTATTATTATTATAATAATACTTTAAGTTCTAGGGTACATGTGCATAATATACAGGTTTGTTATATATGTATACTTGTACCATGTTGGTGTGCTGCACCCATCAACTCGTCAGCACCCATCAACTCGTCATTTACATCAGGTATAACTCCCAGTGCAATCCCTCCCCCCTCCCCCCTCCCCATGATAGGCCCCGGTGTGTGATGTTCCCCTTCCTGAGTCCAAGTGATCTCATTGTTCAGTTCCCACCTATGAGTGAGAACATGTGGTGTTTGGTTTTCTATTCTTGCGATAGTTTGCTAAGAATGATGGTTTCCAGCTGCATCCATGTCCCTACAAAGGACACAAACTCATCATTTTTTATGGCTGCATAGTATTCCATGGTGTATATGTGCCACATTTTCTTAATCCAGTCTGTCACTGATGGACATTTGGGTTGATTCCAAGTCTTTGCTATTGTGAATAGTGCCGCAATGAACAGACGTGTGCATGTGTCTTTATAGCAGCATAATTTATAATCCTTTGGGTATATGCCCAGTAATGGGATGGCTGGATCATATGGTACTTCTAGTTCTAGATCCTTGAGGAATCGCCACACTGTTTTCCATAATGATTGAACTAGTTTACAGTCCCACCAACAGTGTAAAAGTGTTCCTATTTCTCCACATCCTCTCCAGCACCTGTTGTTTCCTGACTTTTTAATGATTGCCATTCTGGCACGGTGTGAGATGGTACCTCATTGTGGTTTTGATTTGCATTTCTCGATGGCCAGTGATGAGCGATTTTTCATGTGTCTGTTGGCTGTATGAGATGTCTTCTTTTGAGAAATGTCTGTTCATATCCTTGCCCTTTTGATGGGGTTGTTTGTTTTTTTTCAACGCCAGAATTTGTTTGAGTTCTTGTAGGTTCTGGATATTAGCCTTTGTCAGATGGAGTAAGATTGCAAACATTTTCTCCCAGTCCTGTAGGTTGCCTGTTCACTCGATGGTAGTTTCACTGCTGTGCAGAAGCTCTTTCAGTTTAATTAGATCCCATTTTGTCCATTTTGGCTTTTGTTGCCATTGCTTTTGGTGTTTTTCAGACATGAGTCTTTGCCCATGCCTATGTCCTGGATAGGTATTACCTAGGTTTTCTTCTAGGGTTTTTATGAGGTATTAGGTCTGGCAGTTTAAGTCTCTAATCCATCTTGGTGTAATTTTCATATAAGGAGTAAGGGAAAGGATCCAGTTTCAGCTTTCTACTTATGGCTAGCCAATTTTCCCAGCACCATTTATTAAATGGGAATCCTTTCCCTATTTCTTGTTCTTGTCAGGTTTGTCAAAGATCAGATGGCTGTAGATGTGTGGTATTATTTCTGAGGGACTCTGTTCTGTTCCATTGGTCCATATCTCTGTTTTGGTACCAGTACCGGCACTGTTTTAGTTACTGCAGCCTTGTAGTATAGTTTGAGAGTCGGGTAGCGTGATGCCTCCAGCTTTGTGCTTGACTTAGAAGTTGTCTTGGCGATGTGGGGTCTTTTGGTTCCATATAGACTTTAAAGCAGTTTTTCAATTCTGTAGAGAGTCATTGGTAGCTTGATGGGGATGGCATTGAATCTATAAATTACCTTGGGCAGTATGGCCATTTTCACGGTATTGATTCTTCCTATCTATGAGCATGGTATGTTCTTCCATTTGTTTGTGTCCTCTTTTATTTCACTGAGCAGTGGTTTGTAGTTCTCCTTGAAGGTCCTTTTCATCCTTGTAAGTTGGATTCCTAGGTATTTGATTCTCTTTGGAAGCAATTGTGAATGGAAGTTCATTCATGATTTGGCTCTCTGTTTGTCTGTTACTGGTGTATAAGAATGCTTGTGATTTTTGCACATTAATTTTGTATCCTGAGACTTTGCTGAAGTTTCTTATCAGCTTGAGGAGATTTTGGGCTGAGACATTTTAGCTCCTTTGGATACAGGCCTAGCAGTGGGATTGCTGATTCATATAGTAGTTCTATTTTTAGTTTTTCTGAGTAAGCTCGATAGTGTTTTCCATAAGTATCAATTTACAACCCCACTAACATTACCAGGGTTCCCTTTTCTCCACATCTTTGCTGGTACTTGTTATTATTTGACTGATAATAGCCATCCTAACAAGTGTAAGGTGACATCTCATTATGGTTTTGATTTGCCTTTTCTTGATAATTATCCATGTTGACCACTTTCATATACCTGTTGGTCATTTGTCTATCTTGTTGTGAAAAATGTTTGTTCAGATCCTTTGTCCAATTTTTAATCAGATTATTCTATTTATTTATATGTTTATTAATTGCCATTGAGTTGTATGGTTTTCTTATATATTTTGGATTTTAATCCTTTATCAGATATATGGTTTGCAAATACAGTCTTTTATTCCACAGGTTGCCTTTTCGATTTATTGATTTGTTTTCCTTTATTTGTTCAGAAACTTTTTAATTTGATATAGTCTCACTTATTTATTTTTGTTTTTGTTAACTGTGCTTGTGGTGTCATATCCAAAATATAATAGCCAAGGCCAATGTCAAGAAGCTTTTCCCATACGTTTTTTCCTAGGATTTTTATGGTTTCTGATCATTTAAGTGTTTAATCCATTTTGAATTGATTCTTATGTATGATATAACTGTCTAAATTCACTCTTTTGCATGTAAATATCTAGCTTTCTTAACATCATTTTTTGAAGAGACTATTCTTTTCCCATTGTGTATTCTTGACATTTTTGTCAAAGATTAGTCGGCCATATATTCATGTGTTTATTTATGTGTTCTTTATTCTGTTCCATTAGTCTTTGTCTGTTTTTATGTCATTACCATACTGTTTTGATCACTATTGCTTTGTAATATTGTTTAAAAGCAGGTAATGTGATGCCTCCAGCTTTGTTCTTCTTGCTCAAGATTGCTTTGGATAGCTGGGGCTTTTGTGGTTCCATAGGAATTTTAGAATTGTTTATTCTATTTCCGTAAGAAATGTCATTAGAATTTTGATAGACATTGTATTGAATATGTAAATCACTTTGGGTTGTATGGACATTTTAACAGCATTAATTCTCCGAATTCCTAAACATGAAATATATTTTTATTTCTTTGCAGCTTCTTTAATTTCTTTCATCACTGTTTTATATTTTTCAGTGTACAGATCTTTCATATCCTTGGTTAAATTTATTTCTAAAATTAGTATTTTATTCTTTTTGATGCTATTGTAAATAAAATTTTCTTTACTTCTTTTTTAGATATTTTTGTTAGTGTATAGAAACACAACTGATTTTTGTATGTTGATTTTGTATCTTGTAACTTTACCAAATTCATTTATTAATTTTAACAGATTTTTGGTGAAGTCTTTAGTGTTTTCCACATACAAGATTATGTCATCTGCAAAGAGAAACAATTGTATTTTTTTCTTTACTATTTGGATGCCTTTTATTTCTTTTTCTTGCCTCATTGCTCAGGCTAGAACTTCCACTACTGCATTGAATATAAGTGATGGGAGTGGGCATCTTTGTCTTGTTTCTGATCTTAGAGCTTTCAGCTTTTTACTGTGCATATAATGTGAGCTGTGGGCCCTCATCTACTTTCTTTATCTACAAAGAGTTCTCTGATGTCTCTCAAATATAGCTCACTCTACCAGGCACTGGGAGTATGACATGAGCAGTAAGTGAGTCCTGATCCCAAGGAACTTACAGTCTACTGGAGGATCATCAGGCAGTTGCCATAAAGAGTGACAGATACCATAACTCAGATGAGGAAAGAAGGGTTAATGAAATCCAGAGGAGGGGCACCTAGCTGCTCTGGGAAGTCATGGAGGGCTTTCAGGAGGAGGCAATGTCTCAGTTAATCATTAAATAATGTGTAAGTGTTTTCTAGGTAAAGGTAGGTGTAAAGGGTGGAGAAAGGGCCATGTAGAGATGAGGCAACACCTTATAAAGCAGTGATTCTTACTAAGTAGCAATTTTGTTCTCAAAAAGTGTCTGGAGACATTTTTTATTGTCACAACTGGAAGGAGCGCTACTGGCAACTATTGGAAAGAGGCCAGGGATGCTGCTAAGTATCCTACAAAGAACATGACAGCCCCACAACAAAGAAGGATCTAGCCCCAAATGTCAACAGGGCTGAGGTTGAGAAACCCTGCCATACACACCTTACTTGGTTTGCTTAAAATTATGTTTATCATAGGAGATTGATTTTGTTTACCTAAGCTATAAAATGATTCCTGACTTTATTTTAATTTAGACCATAACTACAAATATTATGTAGATGTTGTTGCTAATCAGAAGAAATCCTTATCCCCCAAGTCTAGCTTTTTCTTTTTTGATCAAGGAATGGTAAGCAAATAAAGAAGTTTCTTTAATAAATTTATATCAAAACAGTGCATGTTTTGGCAGCCAGGGCTGCCATAACAAAATACTGCAGGCTGGGTGGTGCAAACAACAAATATATACTTATTTATTATCTCATAGTTCTAGCTGGCAGGGAAGTCCAAGATCAAGGTTCTGGCAGAGTTCAGTCTTTGGTGAGACTTCTTCCTGAGTTGCAGATGGCTGTCTTCTGAGTACTCACATGCTGGAAAGAAGGAGAGAAAAACAGAAAGTGGGAGTGTACAGGGAAAGGGTGAAGAAGGAGGGGGAGAGGAAGGAGTGTGTATTAGTGCTCTGGTATCTCTTTCATAAGGACATAAGTCCTGTAAGATCAGGGCTCCACCTTTATGATCTTATCTAATCTTTATTATTCAAGGCCCCATCTCCAAATACAGTCACCTGGGGGATTAGGACCTTATCATGTTTATTGGGGAGAAAATGCAAACATTCAGTCTATAACAGAACACAAAGCCTCATTTTTTCACAATAGCAAATGTTCAATGCATCTTAAACAGTCATTAGCATCACAGAGCAGGGGAAGTGCAGGTGCAAGTCTTCTGGACCTGTAGCAGGTGTCAGGGCCAGGGAATCAATTCCTTCCCAGTGGATCTTCGGGTCTCCACTGAAATGTGACTTCCTCAGGAAAACCTTCCATGTTCTCCTGGAGCTCCCCTGTGGTTCACTTTCACAGGGCTCAGAACATTACCTTCCTCGCATTGATTTCTGGTTGTAATAAGTGGTTAACTTCCTCCACTGCTAAACTCTAAGTAAGACTTACAAGCTCAGAATAGAATATCAGTCTTTTTCCTCCACTGTATCTCCATCCTGAGCATGTGTTTATGAAATGAATGAATGCTTTAAATCAAGACCCTAGTCCACTTCAGGAAGCAGACAGGCACATTGTTAGACATCAGTAAAGAGTTTATACTCTGAGGCGGGGTGCCGTGGCTCACGCCTGTAATCCCAGCACTTTGGGAGGCCGAGGCAGGCGGATCACGAGGTCAGGAGATCAAGACCATCCTGGCTAACACAGTGAAACCCGGTCACTACTGAACATACAAAACAAATTAGCCGAGCGTGGTGGCAGGCTCCTGTAGTCCCAGCTACTGGGGAGGCTGAGGCAGGAGAATGGCATGAACCTAGGAGGAGGAGCTGAGCTTGCAGTGAGCCGAGATTGCGCCACTGCACTCCAGCCTGGGCCACAGAGCAAGACTCTGTCTCCAAAAAAAAAAAAAAAAAAAAAAGAGTTTATATGCTGAAGGAGAAGGAGGTTTTAATCTTAGTAATTTATTTGACTGCTAAATAGCAAAAATCCAGTTGAGTACATTAGGCTAACATGGTTGGTGTGCAAACACATGCTAGGAGTTCATCCAGGTGTGGGTTATTTGTCCACCAGCCTTACTTCAGGCAGCACCCAAAATTCAGACTGAAGCTGTGGGCAGTCTACTGCTTTGGTTGGGATGGTGGCTGTGGTGCCTGATGGGGCCACTTGGTTGAGGGACGGCATCAGGGTTTCCATTTCAAGAGTGCGGATGGGGATGTTGCTTTCCTCTGTTGTGTCACCAGTATTCTGTGCCTTGCGTTGGGTTTACTTGCATCTCTGTGTATCACTCTGCTGCTTCAAAACTCATCCCTTTTGTTGATGCTGACCTGAGGAGCTTGGGAAATGTTTGCTGCATTGGGTGGGGTTGATGAGCTGGCTTTAAAAGGAAGCACGAATGCTTTACCAGGACTCCAAAATCAACAACAACAGAATGTCTTTCTAGGATCACTCAAATGGATCCATTTATTCCTTGCATAACCCTCCAATTTTTGAATACACTTTTCAGTTTGGGAAGAAAGCATAGAATCCTACATGTGAACTTTAAGAGAATGGGATGTATCATAGTGTTTGTTTTCAGACAGTAGTATGCCTTTAGGATAGTCTGAAGAACGTTTAAAATATAGATTCCTGAGTCCCACGACCAGAGAATCTTGCTCAGCAAGCTTGGAGTGGAACCCAGGAAACTTCAGGTGATGTAAGGCAAGGGGTTTATGCATCACATCTAGAATAATGATCCCTGCTCCTGATGAACACACCAAGTACCCAAGAAGGGTACCAGAGTGTGAAACAAGCATGACTAGGTGATGAGATGACCTGGGTACAGTCACCTGTTAAAGTGCGGATTCTCATTCAGCAGGTCTGGGGAGGAGGGGGATATTCTGCATTTCTAATCAGTTGCGAGAAAGCAGTTGTTGCCAGCCCCTGCCTCACACCTTGAGCAGCAAAGATATAAAAGAGTCACCAACATTAGGGCTCTGGGGTCAGACGGGTGTAGGTATGGATCCAACCTGTTCTCTCACTGTGTGACTAGTGTCTCCCAATCCTGGTTTACTTGTGTCTCAAGTGAGAAATGATGCAGAAATTAAATGTGACAATAATATACATAAAGCATTCAACATATTGCTTAACATGCCATTAGTCTTCCATGAGTATAAGCTGCCATTGCAATTTTAATAATAAATCCTGCTAATTCAATGTAAATTAGTCAAAGATGTTTGTTTTATCCTCCTTGCCATTTTATTTTGCTAATTTTGTTTCTATGCAGATTAAGGCAATGTTTCTGTTTCCATCATATAACACATCTGGAAGATAAGGAAAAGGAATCATTTCCCTACCAAACACCCAGCCCATGCAGTGCTATGACCATAGTCCTTAATAAGATGTTGTGACGTTAATGAACATCAAGACATCGGAATGAGGGTTTATTTCCCCTGGCCCCAGATATTGGCCATTATGTCGATAGAGCTGGTGCACTCAGAGCTGGGTTGATGTGATTTAAAACTGGGAGATTACTCTGAAAATTTCAGCCTGGGTAGGCTGCTTGACATCATAGGAACCAGCATCCCATTGGCTGAATTGCTTGGGTTTCTGCTACTTGACACATGCACTCCAAGTGTACCTAGTGATGTAGTAGCCTCTTTTGTTCTGCCCTAGTTTGCTCGGATTATCTTTAAGGTTTATCTTGGAAAAAGCAAAGGCCCTGAGGGCAGGGTGATGTTTATCTGGTGGGCAGATACTGTGGCATTATAGGTAATCCCTGAGGTTTTAGAGTCCTGTAGACCTGGGTTCAAATCCTGATTCTATGACTTAATACCTGTGTGACCTTGGGTCACTTGCCTAACCTCTCTGAGTCTCAGTTTTCTCATAGCTCCACCAGTGGGAATTCCTTTTCTAGCAGTCAATGGCCTTAATACCATGTGCCCTGTCATAGGTGAAGCTACAGTCAAGTACATGTGGCCTTCATTAATATCATGTGCCCTGTTCTAGGTGAAGCTAAAGGACTGGTCCCTGCAGGTCAACTGTGATGGTTTAAGCCATTATTCCATGTCATTGGTACATGTTTTGACTAACAATATAAATTCACATTAAAACTTTATTTTAATTATAGCCTGCTAGTGTTTGAGTGCAAAGAACTTCTGATGATTTTTATTTTCTGTTAAGACTATAGTGGACATGAGATCCCTCGGTCATGTGTGGTAAGTCTTTGGGAAGAAAAGATAAAGGTTTTGTAGGCGATATAGGATATTGCAGCTCTCAAATGCAAGAAAAACTGTCACTTCACATATGCTATTACATCTACTCATTGATGCTATTCTTGCTCTATTTTTCAGATGAGAAGCTGAGGCTTCAAAGCTCAATAATACCAATATCCACTCATTGGTATTATTCTCCCTCTATTTTTCAGAGGAGAAGCTGAGGCACAAAGGTGATAAACATCTTAGCCAAGGATAGCCAGGTCATGAATGGTACTGCAGAAAATTGAATTCATGTACTCTGATCCCAGATAACCTAACTTGAATGGCCATTTGCCAGACTACACAATTTTCTCTCACAAGATATTAACTTTTTGAACTAATAAAAGAGAAGAGTCAATGGCTCCAGTTAATTCCAGGAGCAAAAATTTATCTTTTTGTGTACAGTGTAACTGGATGAATTAGAAATTGTGTGTGAAAAGTGATATTTATAAGATATGTACATAATATTGGCAGCATAATCAATATCTAATTACAATTAATGCCTATTGTCCTGAGTATTTTGCAAATGCCCTCATCTACATGAAAAGTCTTTGTGATTCTAATAGTAATGACCAGATTTTATGATTTATAATTCCCAAATAGTATGTCTGGAGATCCAATCAATGAGCAAAATTACAAAGTGTTTCGGCTTATATGGTTTAGGGCCAACAGAAATACCAGTAGCTCCCACCTCTGAGTCTAATAGCACACTTTGATTAATTAATTGATTCCTTCATTCATTCACATTCACTTTTTCACCCTCTTTTGACAGATCTCATTTTAATTTTTGGCATTGTGTATAAATATCTTCAGCTCGAATGGGTGGATAATTACCTTCTTCCAGACTCAGGAAACTTGCATTGCAGCTCTGCGGCTGGGTATTTTTGTTTTGTTTTGTTTTTTGTTTTTGTTCTTGTGTGGCTTACAGCTGGTCACACTGACTGCTAGCTGGTGAGCGCAATGGAATAGGATTCAATTTAGTAAATTTTCACTGAAGATCTATTCTGTGTTGGGGCCATGCTGGTTCTGGAAATACAGAATACATTATTTTATGTGTAAAATAATGGTAAAAATAATGGCAGCAGCCGTTATGGACTGAATTGTGTCCTCCTGTCCTCCTCACCACCCCCCAACTACATTTATACGTTGAAACTCTAATCCCTGTCACTGTATTTGGAGATAGAACCTTTAAGGAGGTTTAGTGAGGTTCAGTGAGGTCCTGAGGATGAGATCCTGATCTGGTACAACTGGTGCTCTAATAAGAGGAGGAAGAGACACCAGCGGTCTCTCTCTATGCACACAGAGGAAAGGCTGTGTAAGAACACAGTGAGAAAGTGGCATCTACAAACCAGAAGAGAGGCCTCACTGGAAACCAACCCTGCTGAAACCTTGATCTTAGACTTCCAGCCTCCAGAACTGTGAAAAAATAAATGTCTGCTGTTAAACCACCCAGCCTGTGGTATTTTACTATGACAGTCTGAGCAGTACAGCAGCCACAGCAACTAACTTATTTAGAGAGAATGCTGTAGGGGAGACACTGGGCTGGACACTGAGGATGACTGAGATGTGTAAGCTGTGGTCCCTGCCCTGATGGGCACACCGAGTACCCCAAGGAGGTGAACACACATATTCAAGCCCCAGAGTGCAGAACAAATGGTGCTAAGTGGAGAGAGCAGACTTGGGCGCAATTCACATGGGTGATGTGACCTTCAGTCTGCGTTGGGTTGGAGGGGAAGGAGACCAAGGGCTTCCCACAGCTGAAATCCAACTCTTGGTCTTGTCTGTTTGATCTTGTGTCTTAAACTTCCTGACAGGGTTCTTCCTAGCCAAGCCCTGCTTTACTGTATAACATATTGCAGGGTCTAAATGATGGCAATGCATCTACATATTAAATTACAGTGATCTAGAGCATTTTTTTTTTTTTCACACAGGCATCAGCTAAAGGTTTAAAATCTCTCATTAGAATTTTTATAGCCTGAGGTATGCTGCTAGGAAAATGGAATTCGCTATTTTTCTTTTCATCTGAGCAAAAGGGTGACTATTTTGTTTTCTAATGAGTGCATAGCATGGGCCATTGGCTGGAGTTGTGATAGCCTATAAATGCTTTCCGGTGTGATTCAGGCCTCTTGAATCCTCCAGACCCACCTGTCTGGATGGACAGGGATGCTGTGTTAGACATGGCCGGGAGCCAGGGCTCTGGAGTTGGATGGGTCTGGATGAAGTGTCCTTCATCAGCAGCTGTGTGGCTCTGAGCAAAGTACAAAATCTCTTAGTGTCTCAGTGACCCAACTAGAAAGGATTATTGTGATTCTTAGAATTAAGTGAAATGGTGCACTTATATTAAAATGCTGGGCGTGGAGCCTGACACATAGTAACAGCTCAAAATTTTGTTTTATGGTCTTTAAATTTGAAGAAACTTGGAAGAAATCTAATTGTTACTCTTATGCAACCATTGCAAGGTAGGGGTGAAACAATACCAATTCAACAATCAATTAAAGATGGCCCTGTATATTTCATATGGCTTCTATAAGGACCAAATGAAATAGCATAGACCTATGTGTGGATTCTGGAAGGTCTTCAATAAATGTCAGTTTCTCATTCCTTCTCATCAAGAGCAGATATCGTCTCTATCTGGACTAACAGTCATTATTGTGGGCTCCTTCCCACCCTGACTCTTCATGCATTAACCTTGCAAAATGGGTTAAGAGGACTCTGTATTATCAAAGCTCCCTTGAATACACCTGTGAGCCGTATTTGGCGATTAAGTCAAATGTTATTAACATTCCAATTACTTCCAGGTCAAAGGTGATATTGCTGAAAATAAAGCAACATAGATTTCTAGTATAATTATTCCTTAATTCAATGTGGGACCTGAAGTAACCTGGCATGCTCTACTTAAATAATTCAGTTCAAGGGCTACCTGGTGTAGAAGCTGTAGTATCTGACTTTAAAGCATCTGCAGCCTATTCAAGAGCAGGTATGTAAAGAACATGAAATAAACTTTAGTGGAATAATAGGCTGTGTGTCCCGGCCATTCAGTGTTTATAAATAGCAAGCACGTACTCTATGCCTGATGAACTCCTATTCATCCTTCAGCCAGACCCAGATGTCAGCTCAGAAATCAGTTCTTCTTGAAAGCTTTTGTGAACCACCCTTCTTATATCCCCCATCCACACACTCATGGTGTAAGTCCCTGCCATCTGCTCTCCTAGGATTCTGTAATTTTCCTTCTTAGCCCTTATCTGTTTACTTGCTTACCATTGTGTCCTCAGTGCCAAGCAGCTTGGCACACAGTAGGTGTTCAGTATAGGCTGGCTAATCAGCTGGCTGCATATGGTGGAATGGGGTGTGGCTTTCCTATAGGTAATGGCACAAATTCTATGTGGGAAGGAAATTGCTAACAATAAAACCTAGACTGGAGGATTCTGACCAATAGTGTTTTCACTACTTATGACAAAGTCACGTTCCCACAGTTGATTCTCCAGACCAGGGTGCAACATATGGGATAGTGGCTTCTTTAGGATTTAAAAAGCATTGGTACAGGAAGACATTCCACTACCTCTGAGTTCCAAGTGCTGATGCAATAGCAAAATTCAGTTGAGGAATAGACTTCTGTCCAGTAGAGGGAGCTCCCTCATTAAAAAGTCACACATCCTTGCTGAAAAACCCTGGGTTAAGTTTTCATAAACTTCTCTTTCTTCTTAGAATCATAACATCTCAGAAATAGGAGGGACCACAAACCATCTAGTCTAACCATTCTCTCAGAGCGAGAATTCCCTCTAGAACCAAGGCTGTTAGCCTGACTCTCCTCTTTTAGCCCCTTCCGTTTCCTCACCAAGATCCCCCTCCCTTCTTTTATTTAGAAATATTTGTTAAACACCCACTGTGCGCCTGGCACTGAGGTTATAGAGACAAACACGACGAGCATGTACCTACCTCTTTTTCTACTTACAGCCTTGCTTGATGCCCTCCCCAGTTCGGGAAGCTCCTTACTCCTTGAGGTGGGGTGTTCTGCTCATTCTCTCTCTGGGATGCTTTGACTGTTCTTTAAAAAAATTTTTTTTGAGAGATGGGGTCTCACTATGTTGTTCAGGCTGGTCTTGAGCTCCTGGCCTCAAGTAAGCCTCCCACCTTGGCCTTCCAAAGTGCTGGGATTACAGTTGTGAACCACTGTGTTTGGCTTTCTGACTGTTCAAACCTTCCTTCCATGAAGCCAGAATCTATTCTCTAATACTGTCCATCCTTTGATTCCAATTTTTGCTTCAGCATCGTAACTGGCACACAATGGGCTTGGAGCCATATGAGCATTCTGCCCCTGAGTTCCCTTCAGATATTTTAAAAACTAGCTTGGGCTCCCTTGAGTGGCTTCTTTCATTGCCATCACTATTCGATCCTGACCTTGGATTATGAACCTTCCTTCTGAGGCCTGAGGTGGGCTGCTCGAAGTCCCAGCAGCTAATATGCCTTAACACAGACAGAATTTTACAAGTCAGCAACAGTGGACTTTAGCTTCCTTTGTGACACTTCTGAGTCCTCTTCCCTCTTCCAAAATTTCTATATTTAGAAGCTCAGAGTGGTTCTGTTACCATTTTGGGGTTGACCGTATCCAAACCTCATCTGATGTGTCTGTTTACTGCAGGTATGTGGGAATTCAATGAAGAACACTTCCCTGGGAGAGTAGCAGTTTAAAAGGAAAGTGTAGGAGACAGCCGTCTGAACCTAAGCAGTGTAGTGTATCAGGAAAAATGGTCTTGAAAGGAAAGAGCAAAACCAAACAGGAATAAAGAATTACCACCCAAACAGGAGAGAAATCAACAAGAGGGCAGCAGCTAGGCCTGACATGTGACTGCTGCTCAGAAAATTTAAAAAGTGAGTTTGAATGAGTGAATGGATGAACATATTCCAAATTTCATGATCCTTATGAATGACATTGCTAGGTTCTAAGAGCGTACGAGTGGGCAAACTTGTTTGATAGCCTCTGAGGAGGTGTGGAAAATGAAAGGAGTTACTGCATGATGAGATGAGAAGTATGTTGTGATAAAAATATATATGTATATTTATAGATTATTATATATCTACATAGACCAATTGTACTAGATTTCAATGCAGTATGAACCAAATTGACTAATGGAAAATATCTTAAGGATAATCAAATTTAGGGTGGTAAAGAGGCTTAAGCCAGTGTGCCAGTCCTGTTCTATTGATAGGGCTTGTCTATGGAGAAGAATTGTGACACTTAATTTTGGCACAGTTGAAAGTGATTGATTAGTGATGCCTGCCGTGGGTCTGGGAATGGGTCATGGTGATGCACATGTCAGGGATTTGTTATCCCTGAGTAGTCCAATGGTCTCTCTTTTCATAGGGCAGAGGCTTATTCAAAGTCACACAGCAAGTTTATGATAAGGTGTCTGAGTGTCTTAACTCAATTCCAGTGCTTATTTCCACCCATTGTCCGTTCTGACTGTTTGAGTGTGTCCTAGCTTAATATTCCTCTTATTGGGGAAGAAAGAAGCCGTGAGAGAGAATTTCCTCTGAGAGAAAGTGGCAATGACATGCTCATTGATGTAGTGATCATGTCCAGTCATCTTGACCCATTTGAAGGCCTGGGGGTCTACCCCTCTTACACCACGCTGACTGCCTGGATCTAGGGAAAGGCAGGAGTGCCAGATAGGATAGGATGGTGGTCCAAACCCTGCAGAGGCAAGCAGAAGGTGGGTCAATGGACATTGGATGAGCTTAACTCACAGATCAGAAGCGAATGAGTCGGCCAGGTGCTAATTTGTTAGGGCTGGGAGGAGGGGATCAGAGGCAATCTTGAAATTAGGGGGAAGACTCCTTTTTGATTCTTTCTCACAAGAAGCCATAGCTTTTCATTCCTGGCCATGTGGAATGTCGATTAATAGAATTATCTTTCCTCCTGGATGTTAGGAACAATTTCACAGGGTGTGTGTACACAGCGAACGATATTGAAACTAATATCCTCCTCTCCACCTTCGAATATTAGGAAAAATATTACACAATGGGTGTACATACTTTACGAGATTCGGGGTTTTATCATCCTGTGTTTCCCTGAATATTCGAAGAAATAACACAGGCCAGGGGTACACCCACTAGTATATTGGGAGGAACATCACACTCTACCTTCCGGAAATTAGGAGCAATATCACAGAATGGGTGTACACCCCCTAGTATATTGGGAGTGATATCATCCTCTCCATCCCTGGATATTAGGAACAATATCACTAGGGAGTGTACACCTCCTGCGATATTCAGACTAATCTCATGCTCTCGCCCACTGGATATTAGGAACAATATCACAGGGGTGGTGTACACCCCATACGAAATTGGGAGAAAGATCATCCTCTCCACCTTTGGATATTAGGGACAATATCACAGGGGAGGTCTATGCCCTCTGTGATATTGGGAGTAACATCATCCTCTCCTACCGAGGATATTAGGAAGAAGATGACCGAAGGGATGTACTCCCACTGCGATATTTTGAGCAATGTCATCCTCTACCCCCTGGCTATTAGGAATAATATCATAGAGGGGTGTACACTTTCTGCAATATTGGGAGTAATATCATCCCCTCCCCACCGGGTTTCAGGAAGAATAATATCAATTATTAATATTAATAAATATAAGAAAAATTAATAGTAGTCTTTGATATTAATAATTCTAATAGTGATAGTAAAATTAATATCGCTTATAAACATTAGTGATTACTGCTAATAATAGCAGTATCATCATTAATAAATTAATAATATCAGTAATTAATGTTAATTAAATCAATAACAACTAAATAATATGGTAATAAAATGATTATTACTATTAAGATTAATAATTAATATTTTTGATAAATATTAATAATTAAAGTCATGCAGAATCGTATAATTAAAATAATTATTTGTTAATAATCAATACTCTAGTAATTAATATTAGCATTGATATTATTAAAATTGATAATTGATGGTTAATAATAATCACATTATTCCTAATAGTTCAGGGGGTGTACACCTACCTGGGATATTGTTCCTAATATTCAGGGATGGAGAACATGATATTGGTTTTAACATCGCAGTAGGTGTACACTCACCCTGTGATATTGATCCTAATATCCAGGGGGTAGAGTGTGACATGACTCCCAACATAGCAGTGAATGTACACCCACCCGGTGATGTTGCTCCTAATAGTCAAGGAAGAAGAGTATGATTATTACTCCCAATATTGCTGGGAGTGTTCACCTCTTCTGTGATATTGTTCCTAGTATCTGGAGGGGGAGAGGATGATAATTCCAGTATCGCAGGCTGTGTTCACCCACCCTGTGATATTGTTATTAATATCCTGGAAGGGAGAGGATGATATTACACCCCATATAGTAGGAGGTGTACACCCACCCTGGGATATTGTTCCTAATATGCATGGAGGAGAGAGGCTGATATTACTCCCAATATCGCAGGGGCTATACATCCACCCTGTGATATTGTTCTTAATAGTCAAAGGCTGAGAGGTTGATATTACTCCCAATATCACAGAAAGTGTACACCCCTGTGTGATATTGTTCCTGATATTACTCCTCATATCACAGGAGGTGTACACCCACTCTGTTACACCTTTCCTAATAGGCAGCAGGGGAGAGGATACTATTATTCCCAATATTGTGGAAGGTGTATACCCCCCCGTGATTTTGTCCTTAATATTCCAAGGCGGAGAGGATGATATTACTCCCAATATCGCAGAATGTGTATACCCCCCAGCGATATTGTTCCCACGATCCAGAGGGCAGAGGATATTACTTTCAATATCGCGGGGGGTGTACACGCCCCCAGGGATACTGTTCCTAATTCCAACGTGGGAGAGGATTATATTACTCCCAATATCTCAGGGGTTATAAACACTCCTTTGATATTGTTCCTAATATCCAAGGGGGGCAAGGATGATATTACTCCCTATAATGCCGAGGGTGTACACCTGTCTTTGGTATTGTTCGTAATTTCTAGAGAGGGAGATGATATTACTCACAACATCGTAAACACGCTGTGTGTTCACTGTGGATGGTAATACCCAGGGAGGGATATTACTCCCCACATCGCGGGCCGTGTCCACCCCACCTGCCATGCTGTTTCTTATATCCGGGGGGAGAGGATGATACTACTACCGATATCGAAGAAGTGTACACGCCCCCTGTGATATTGTTCCTAATATCCACGTTCGGAGAGGATGATATTACTCTCAATATGACAGGGGTTGCACACCCTGCCTGTGATATTATTTCTACTATCCAGAATAAGAGAGAATGAAATTACTCCCAATAGAGCAGGGGGTGTACACCCCTCACGTGATATTGTTCTCAGTAGCTAAAGGAAGATAAGATAATATTATTCTTTGTACTGCAGGGGGTGTACACCCACCTGTGATATTGTTCCTAATGTCCAGGGAGGGAGAGCATGATATTACCCCCAATATCGCCGTGGGTGTACACCCACTTTGTGATATTGCTCCTAATATCCAGGGGGTAGAGTATGACATTACTCCCAATATAACAGTGGGTGTACATCCCCCCGGGGATATTGCTCCTAATATTCAGGGAAGAAGAAAATGATGTTACTCCCAATATCGCAGAGAGTGTACAACCCTTCTGTGATATTGTTCCTAATATCCGGAGGGGGAGAAGATGATATTACTTTCAATATCGCAGGTTGTGTACACCCACCCTGTGATATTGTTCCTAAAATCCACGAAGGGAGAGGATGGCTTTACTTTCCATATAGCAGGAGGTGTACACCCACGCTGGGATTTTGTTCCTAATATCAAGGGGGGAGGGGGAAAGAGTGTAATATGACTCCCAGTATGGCAGGGGCTATACATCCCCCCTGAGATATTGTTCTTGCTATTCAAACCAAGAGAGGATGACATCACTCCAGATATTGAAGAAAGTGTAGACCCCTGTGTGATATTGTTGCTAACATACAGAAAGGGAGAAGACGATATTAATCCCCATATCACAGGAAGTGTACACTGACTCTGATGTTTTTTCGCAAGGGGGAAAGAGGATAATAATATTGCCAATATCGCTGGGGTTGCACACCCCCATGTGAGATGGTCCTTAATAATATTCCAAGGCAGAGGGAATGATATTACTACATGTATGGCAGAAAGTGTACACCCCCCAGGGAAACTATTCCCATGATCCTGGAGGAAAAAGGATGATACTACTTTAAATATCACAGAAGGTGTACACGCCCCCAGTGATATTGTTTCTAATATCAACGTGGGAGAGGCGGATATGACTCCCAATATCTCAGAGAGTAGAAATATTCCTGTGATACTGTTCCTGACATCCAGGGAGGAAGAGGATGATATTACTCCCAATACAGACGGGTGTACACCCTCTGCACATCGAGGGTGTACACTCGTCTGTGAAATAGTTCATAACACTGGACGAAATGATATTACTCGAAATATCATTAACAAGCTATGAGTCCACCGTGGATTGTAATAGCCAGCGGGGGAGAGGCGGTGGCTATTACTCCCCACATCATGAGGGGTGCCTCTGGAGCTTTTCAGAGAAACTGCAGGAATATAGAGACAGCACTGAGAATCTTCCCAACCTTCATTTTCTTTCTGCCAGCATTCACTCAGTATCTGCTTTGTGTGGGGAAATGAGGTCATGCAAAACTAGGGATGGTGCCTTCATTCTACCTTTCTAAGGGGAGGGAGAATTTCAGGGATACCATGATCATTTGGTTTTCTTCAAACATTGTTTATTTGTTGAGGGGAAATTTCTTCCCCTTTAAATTAAATAAACTAAATGGGGGCTGGTGTTTGAATTAAAACTAACCAGAGTCCTCCTTAGCATATATGGCACAGCCTTTTTCCTTTGGACAAGATACTTAATCTCTCTGTGCCTCAGTTTCCTCATCTGTAAAAATGCACCCACCTCCTAGATTGCTGTGAGGATGAAATAAGTGGATTTATGCAAAGCATTTAGATGGATGCCTGGTACATAGTAAATGCTACATATGCATTGGTTATTTTTTAATTAAGTAAAAATTGTATATGTTTATGGTATACAACACAAAGTTTCTATATATGTATACATTGTTTAATGAATAAATCAAGCTATTGATATTCATATACATTACCTCACATACTTACCATTTGTGTGTGTGTGTGTGATGTGAACACTTAAAATCTATCCTCTTAGCATTTGTACTTTTTAAGATAACTTATACCATGGGTTTCCGCATGGAGAGGAGAAATAGGCATATAGGAAAGAAAAAGATATCCCCTTTTTCAGAAGTTAAAGATTTAAAACATTTGAGATGAGCCTTCTAAATCAAGAATCGTAATCTTCAATTACTTGGTAGTGCAGCCACAGATTGAAGTAAGTACTTTGCAGAATAGAATGAATTGAAGACCCTTGGAATTCTAAGGTTCTCAAAACTTGGTTGGAATGACCTGGTGCATATTTTGAAGCACCAATTGTGCTGTTATAGAATTCTCTCACCAGCAGACAATGAATTGATAAGATATAGATATGCTTTTTTCTGGCTACCACACTCATGGGTTATCAGGAAAGCCCAGGTACTAGAGAGGAACACAGTCCTATCTGCAGCAGGCACCGCTCCTGGGTCAATAGCTTCGTATTGTATAGGAGATTGGCACATTGCCAGTTGATTCTCAAGGTGTTGAGATGGCCTCGGTTGATGAAATATTGATCTCAGCCTGTTGGTTTCAATGGAATTCAGGAGTGAGTTGCAATAAAACAAGCTCGTATTCAGTTTTCTAGAGAGTTGCCATTCTGTTAATTTCTCTTTGCATGTAACTTTGCCTTCCACTCTGAGAAGACACAAGTTGCCTTTCTTACAAAATGGACCTTTATGGAAATACAGGAAAATGTGTTAAGAGAAAATAGCAGAGGAAATCCATTTGAGACCTCCAGTGTTCTTTCTGCAAGCTCTTCTAGGAATAGAATGACTCCAAGGCAGTGATGATTTTCAAGCCAGGTTGTAACCAAGGCCACATGTTCACTAGATTGCCTCATAACTGCAGTGAGATATTTCAAATGTTGGGTAATCAAATCTGATGCAGGAAGAAGAGCTTAAACTTCCAAATTAGGTGCAATATAGGCTGTCTGTGCCTTTGAGACTCCTGAGGTGAGACTGAGCTGAGTGAATTAGAAACAGGCTTTACTTTGTTTCCTGGTGTACTATCAATTAAGTAATTTCCAGAAGCAACAGCACAGGTGGCATTTTACTTAGTTTTATAGGGTAGTTTTCTACCCTTTGTTATAAGGGAAAATGAGAGCAGGAGGCAATAAGACTTTCCTTATTACCCTTTTTGTAGTTTCTTAATGAGCCTACTTTGCTTCTACTCCGTGTCTTCCTGGATACGGAGGACAAAAGCATTTTCTTCAGCCAGGTTCCATACTCAACCCTCAATCTATATTCACTTTTGATAAAAGATTTGGCATAAAATCATAGGAAGCATTGTTTAAGAGCCAGCCCTCTAAACTAGACCTACATCTATGACGTAAGTATGCCTGATGGTATCAAATATGCAATTGAACTTCTTAAGATACATCTTAACCTATATTCATCTGCTATGGACTGAATTGTGTGCACCCCAAATTTCTATATGGAAATCTTAATCCCCAGTGCAATGGTATTTGGAGATGGGGTCTTTGGGAGAGAATTAGGTGGGGCCCTCATAATGGAATTAATGTTCTATTAAGAAAGGACACCAGAGAGCTTGCTGTCTCCCTCCCCTCTCCCTCTCTTTGCCACTTGAGGATACAGCAAGAAAACAGCCATCTGCACATCAGGAAGAGGGCCCTCACCAGAAACCAACCATACAGGCACCTTGACCTTGGATTTCTAGCCTCCAGAACTGTGAAAAAATACACTTCTGTTGTTTAAGCTACTCAATCTGTAGGATTTTGTTATGGCGCCCTGAGCTGCCTAAGATAGCATCTTACGTATTATGAACTTAAAAATAGCACAACTAATGCACTGTGGGAGCTCTGGGCCAGGCTGAGCTCTCCCTAACAGAGGGAGAAAGCACCCATCACTGATAGCCCTCTGAGCCCTAAATTTTTTTTCCCCCTATGCCACAGTGTCTTGAATTCAACCTTTGTAGTTTATTTCTTTGGGATTTATGGTGATTGTCTTCTTTTTGGTTGCCCTTTCTTTTATTTTTAAATTTAAATCGAAGAAGTAATACATGTACAAAGTTAGCAAACAAACAACAGTAATAACACATTACAAGTGGGCAGACAGCGAAAGGAAGTCTCCATCTCCGTATCCCAAGACCTCCACTTTTCTTCCCCAGAATCAACCATGGTTGACAATGTCTTTGTGTATTTTTCAGCTATTATATGCATATAAAAGCACACATATGTATACCAACCCTCCCTTTTTAAATACAGATGTATGCATACTATTTTCAGTTTTCTGTATCTTGCTGGCAGTGTTAAGTAATGCAAAACTACTGACAAATTAATACATCAAAGGTGCAACATTTATTTAGGACAGTTGCCCCACTGACTATAGGAACACTTCAATCTAAGGAGGTACAAAGGGACAAAAGAAGGCTGAAAGTGAAGGTGAGGGATGTCAAATACAGAATTCAAAATCTTTGTAAAGATTGGCCAGTATAAACCCTTAGGTACTGTGGAATTCTATGGCAATGTTATAGCAATATCTCATCGCAATCACTTCACTGTTTCTTTCTTATCTTTCCTGTCTTATCTTAAATGCCTCCTCTTTCTAAAATAGCTTCCCTACAGCTCCAGCCAGAAGATTAGCATAGCTTTCTGTGTAGCCTCAAGCACAATTTCCTTCAGTTTGCGTGACAGAAACAAGAATAATTTTTGTATCTTACAAATGTGAAACATTTGATCACATTAGAATATGCTCTTTCAAACCATCACCTTTCCTCGTCATTAGAAATTTGGCATTTACTGCCTTCTATGTTCAAAATCATGCCAGCTAGACTCTGGGTCAGGGGAGATGGTGACTGGGTCTTCCTTGTTTTTATACCTTTAGTGCCTCACCCAGGATCACAGTAAACATCTATCAAATAAAGTCAAGAGTACAGGAGAATGCAGCCTGTGATGGTGAACAAGCTACAGGAAACCCAGTTGGTAACTTGAATGTAGTCACCCCACATTTGAAGAGACTATGCTTCACAAGGTTCTATGCTGTCCTCTGTGAGCATAGTCACAAAGTCTCGCACAGGCGGTTTTTGAGGAAGCACTGTTGGTACAATCTGTGTCCCTGTTCCTCTCCATGACTTTCTGGCTTAAAATGCCAGATGCGGCATATTTTGACTCAGCATTTTGATCATGATCAAGGGATGAAAATGTTAGGTATAAACACCAGCTGCTCTGACTATAGTTCAACCGGTCTCAATCACTGCTTAATCTAGGAAGGTTTGCATCAAGCAAGAGTGGATTTACCACTGTGTTTGTTTTGTGCCTAAAAGGAGGTCTTTGGGTTTCTCTGGGGCTTTCAATAGGGTCAAGAGGATCCTCTAATGAATTGTTCTGGGGTAAGGACCTTATCTGAGGCTGCCACCTGCTCATCTCTGAAAATAATTCAGGGTCTCAATCACACTTGCATTTTATTCGCAAGAGAGAGCTACTCTCTGTATCATCCCTCTTCTATAAGCAGAATATAGCAAAGAAAAGTTACTACTTATCTGATCTTTCCCTATGACAATATTTTCCCTTGGAATATTGTCCATTGGAAAAATGTTTTTCAATATTCTCTCCATTTAATGTCTCCTCTAACAGATTCCAAATTATTTGAAGCCAGAAGCAATTTAAAAGTGATTTTATGACATATATTAAATATTACCAATTAACTATCTTAGAGAACTTGAAATACAGATTAAAAATCCAAGGGTAGGATTTTTACCCTGCTGACATTATATTTGATTGATTATATTTACATAGAAGCCTTTTTCAGAAAGTTAAAATTTTTAACTTATTTTTACTGAGCCTTATAGTGACTTTCTCATATCCTTTTGCAGTTATTTTTACTGCCTTTCTATATTGTCCGTGATTAAGATGACTGCAAACCACTTCTCTAACCACTGAGAAAATAATTCATAACCAGACTATCACCAAACCAGGCTGCCATCTCTGCTGTGTGGCCTCTGAGAAAGAAAGAGATGTATTGCTAAATATTTAGTTTATTATCTTCCTGAAACCTCCTGTCTTTAATTCTGCAGGAATAAAAAAATCCAGTGAAATGATTTCCAAACTGCTCATAATATTATATGATCCTAAATTATTCTAACCTTCAATGCCGAAGAGAGTACATTATTTTAATTCATTAAGAAGGCAATAATTGGGAGTCTCAATCCTTGCAAGAAATGAAACAATTAAGACATCACAAAAATCAAAGGCAGATAAGATGCCTATAAATATAAACAGCAATGACATCGAGAATGCCACAGTTAGGTACTTGTTACTAAGATATTCTGGTCACATATGCAACAGGTAGCTACAGAAATGTGGCTGTCTGAGACCGGAAGCATATAATATATTTTTTTGTTCTTGTATCTTTTAAACCAGGAATTATTTCAGGCTTTTGAAAAAATGTTGACTGTGACTTTCTGTAGGCATGCTGTATAGATAGTATAAGGATTCAGATATTTCATGGTTTTTTTTTCATCTTTTTATATTATTTATCACTGTTTTTAAGATATTGGGGCTGGGAAGAATTGGGAGGGATTTGCCAGACAGACAATGTGGAGAAGGCAGTGACAGTTCACACACAGGGCATGGCATGCTCAGTGTTATCTGGTAGTGAAGATGATGAGGGCTTGAATACTTCTGAGACATGCCTCAACATTATGCTTTATGTGGGGAGGAGCTGTGTGGTTTTTGTCAGATAGGCAGCTTAGAAGGGCCACCTGGGTAGACGAGTGGAGAAAGAATGTACCCAAGAGAGACTTGGGACAAGAAAGAGACTGTTGGAAGACTATTGCAGGAAGACAGATGAGAAGATACTGACGAAAAGTACTCAGTGCAGAGATTGGAACTAAGATATGGTGGCAGGTTGCCTGTGGACAGTAAGCATGTGTGTGCGTGTGTGTGTGTGTGTGAGAGAGAGAGAGAGAGAGAGAGACAGAGAGAGAGAAAGAGAGAGAGAGAGGACAGTAAGTAGAAGGAGGAGGAGGAGGTGGAGGTAGAAGAGGAGGGGAAAGAGAAGAAGAGGGAGAAGGAAGAGGCAAAAAGAAACAGAGGGAGAAAATAAATGGAGGAAGAAAGAAAGAGGAGGAAAAGAAGGATTGGAATATTTCTGAGATTCCTATCTTCAGTAAATATTTGACTGAATTTTTCCATTAACCTTGCTCTTCTATCTGCATATACATTAGACAAAAAACTGTTAGATGCCAAATGAACATCTTATCGTTTTGCTCATTTATATGTTTTGAAGACAGTTTGTTTAACCAGATTAAAATGTGCAATGACTCCTTGGCTCCTTACCATGACATTTAAAGTTTAGCTTCTTGTCCTTTTTGTCTCTAATTTTTAAGTGCCCTGATTTATTATTTATTAAACAAAGGTTTATGGAGTACTGATTTTGTGCTAGGCATTGTTCTGGGGGCCTCAGGATACGATGGTAAACAAAGCAAACAAAATTCCTTGGCCTCACAGAGCAGCCTCTCTTTTGCACTCTTGGAATCTCAGAGTTTTGATTAAGTTTTGCAGGAGAATCAGGCTGGACCACTCCCAACCACCACTCTATTTTCCTTAGAAGCAATTAAGACCTAAAACCTACTGAAGAATAAATCTCATCCCTAAGTCACTCTTGTTTTGCTTTTCTCTCGAAGAGCCTCATTTATGATATTGAGGACTCAGAGCCTCCCTGAAGCTTTGATTTTCATAATAATCAGGAATCGGCCCCAAATCCTAGAGAAGAGCACAGATTTACCTTTGTGGCTAATTATTTATTTAGCAGGAGGTGGAAGTTCTTCTACAATTGGGATGTGGTAGCACAGTGTGCAGAAAAAGTGCATCCAATTGCAATGAACTAATGAACCTTTTCTTCCACTCAACTAGGGAAAGTTTTGTTTTGCTTTGTTTTAACTTTAAAAGTGCTAAGTTTTCAAAAGACCTTTGAAGGAGTGGCTGGCCTGGAACTGGGAGGCCAGCCATTCTAAATGTTAGAGGATTGCAGAAGTTGGCAGACAGAAGGCTGGAGAAGGCATGTGTGTGGGGATATGGGAGTGGAAGGCATGTTTCTTAATCACCTGAGCAACCTGAAGAACCAGGCCTGTGGATCCTTTGTAAATATATGAGGGAAACAAAATGCGATGAACTGAATTGCTTGCTGGTGTCCTGGTGCCTGATGAGTTTAGAGAGCATTTTTTTTCTATTTCCCTTAATGTTTCTCTGCAAGTTCCATCTCATTTCTTGCTTTAATGGGGACATTCTTTATGCCTAAACAAAACCCCTACTGTTAGAACTCAAGCCTGTTACCTCCACTGCTCTTGTCTGCCAGGATTCCAGGAGGAGGGAGTAAAGGAGCTCCCTGCTGCAGCCTCGAAGACCGTCAACCTCTTGCAGAGGGCCCCACTCTGATTACCAGCCTCTGGATGGCCCAAGGGATGGAGACCACAACTCTCCACTCCCTTTCATAACTCCAGGATCCCAGATTGTGCCACTGTGATGTGTGCACTAAGCAGGCAGCTGGTTTTATTTTAGTTCATTGCAATTTGTTGCACTTTTGTTATGCACTATGCTAGCCACTGACTCAAAGGAAGTGCACAAAGTGGCATCTAGTTATTGGGTTAGTCATGGGTAGAAAGCTGTTTTACCAATAGAGGAATGTATGAAGTGCAATGGCAAGATGGTTGGAAGAGCAATTCATTCTACTGGGAGCTGTAGAGCAAGGTTTAGCAAGGAGGTGACATTTGTATTGGGACTTTAAGGATGAATAGATTTGCCAGGGATACAGGGAGGGTGGTATTCAAGAATGAAAGAAAACGAAGACATTCTCACTGAAAACATTCCAGACTATCCCTAAGTCCAGGAGCTAGTGTATTATCTCTATATACTTGACACTAGTAAAAGAGAGCTCTAAATATAGGCTTGAATGCCATGCTGTGGAATAGTATGGATTTGATATTTAGAGGGAAATCAGAGGTCTGTACGCAGATGAAAAATGGAATTGATTCTGGTTTTGGAAATACCTCTCTCGTAGGAATGTAGAGGGCAATTGTAGAAAATACAGAGATGAAAGCAGGGAGCCCAGTTATAAGATGATTGAAATAATGCAGGTGAGTCATGATGTGAACTTGGGCTACAGTCTTATCTCCAGTCTGAAGCTATCTCCTGAATTCCAGCCCTTTATATCTGTTTACTTGATTCTCCACTTACATGTCTAATAGACATCCCAAATTCAGCATGACCAAAGTAGATCTCCCGATCTAGCCTTCCCCAAACGTGCTCCTCACATCCTTCGTCATCTCAGTTGATGGGAACTCCATCCTTTCAGTTGTTCAGGTTGCAATCGTGAAGTTTCCCTTGATTTTTCTCTTTCACACCCCCATTTAGCCAATCATAACACCCCACTGGCTCTACCCTCCTCATCATCTCCCTCACTCACTCTCCCCTCCTTGCCTGCTGGGCTGACTCTTCCAAAAACACACCAGAAAACTCCAGCCTTCCTTTGGGCCTCTGCTCCAGGGGATCCAATCATGCTTCCCCCAGATAGCCACCTGGATTACTTCCTCAATCCCATCATTCACTGCTCAAACCTCATATTCTCAGGAAAACTTGCCCTGTCCACTGTTATCTAACAAGACTCCTCCTCTTCCCCAGTACAGCTCATCCACTTAACTGACTCGCTCTTTTTTTATTATTATTATTATTTTCCATAGCACGCATCACCTAGCATGCTATGTAATTTTCATATTCATTTTATTTATTGTTTATTGTCTGTCTTTCCACACTCAAATGTATCTCCAATGTAGGGTTCTTTGTTTATTTGCTCACTACTATATCTCAAATCACCTAGAATGCCTGACACAGCATAAAGACTCAATAAATACTAGATGAGTAAATGAACGGGCAGTTTACTGGGAAAAAATGACAGATTTAGGTTAGCAGTTTGGAAATTGCACCTCTTCACATCCCATTGGCTTTAAGGGTGGAGAAAAGAAAAGAGTAAAAGAATGATTCTGGGATCTTTAGCTTGGGATGATGCCTTTACTTGGTATGAGAAAGGCAGGGGAAGAAATATATCTGGGGGGAATTAATGAGTTCTACTTGGGTCATGTTGACTCTGAATGCTTGTGCAATATGCAAGTTCAGTTTCCTGACTTGTGGATTTTTCTTAACAAGGAAATCAGGCTAGAATTAAAATTTTGATAGTCACCAACTATGGAGTGGATGAGATCTCTCAGAGAGAGGGAACCAAAGGAAAGGAGTGAAGGAGGTGAAAAGCACCCACCTTTATTTATGGGGCACACTCAGGGAAAGCCAGCATGCACTAGTCAGCATTCTTGAGTACACAGTTTAGTTCCCTTGGCTTATTTAGACACTTCTTTGGAAGCTGGAGAAAGAGGCAGATGTGTGAGGAGGGAGAGTGAAATCATCTGAGCAACTTTTGTCACATAGATTGGGTAAGTCTGGGTAATATTTAAGTTTCCTCCTAGGCCTCTGTGTTCTCCAGCCATCCTTGTCCACAGCTTCTTGAGTCTTACTTGCAGAATGTGTGCCTCAAACTTCGGTGTGACTTCCCTATCAAGATTGCAGACAGTGGAGCCCTATCCCAGAGCACTAAAAGCACTAGCAATTGTTTTCTTCACTGACTGAGTTTTCATAAAGGCAATCTTGCCTATATCATATGCGTTTCACATTCCATGATCTGTCTGAGACAATTTGCTACAAAGCTTCAGGTTCCACTTTCTCAGAACAGTCAGAGATCAGTTAAATGAATTTTGTGTGTTTACAAGAGCTGATGATACTTGCTTCAGCAAACGACTCTTTAAGGAAATTCAAACAAAAAGCCATTTTATTTTCTGTTTCTTTCTTTTCTTTCTTTCTTCTTTTTTTTTTTTTCAGAAACTTCGCAGGGAAAAGGCAATGAATGTATATGCAAGGTTTTATATTAGCTTCAGAAATCAAGGCAGTTTGGAAGGCATGTGTTTGGGCTTGCATTTAATAGTCATCACTGCTGAGAGCCTAGGACCCTGATAAATGCCTGCACCTGCATCTTAATACCATGTGAAGCTATTGTTAAAGTGGTTATGCCCACTCAAGTCTGTGAGGACCTTTTGAAAGTGTAATTTTTAAAGAGGGAATTGATTTCTTCACTTCATGGGCAAGTGCAAAGAAAATTTGGGGCATATTTTTTCTTCCTCAGTAGAGAAAGGATTTTCTAGATGTGGTAGCTGTTACCTTCAAAGTGGGTCTTCAGCCCTGTTGTGCATTTAACAAACTATGTATTTGGGTCTCTTCCCTTTCCCAGCTTCTCCCTTTCTTCTTTAGTTGTCACCTACTTAGGCACTAGAGCAGCCATGGTCCCTTCTGTCTTTTCAGCGCAGGTACAGCTGCTGCAAATGGACAATGTTGTGTGCAGGTGTATGTCTCATGATTAACAGCAATGATAGCAATAATGACCGTGCTGTTATTGTTGTTGTGGTAGTGGAGGTATCTGTGCTACAATAATGGTGCGTAACAAAGCACTCCAAACTCAGTGGCTTAGAATAATAGTTATTTATTCTTACTAACTTGGTAGTGGGTGGCCTGGTAGTGGGTTGTCATAGGCTGGGTAAGGCTGAGTGGTTGTGTTCATGGTGCAGATCCAGCTGGATTTGGTAGATAGGTAGAGTGGGAGTTCTTCTCATGGCAATGACAACCATGTAAGAGAGTAAGTGACACTGCAAAAGTCACTATTGCATCAAGTCTGTGCACATCCCATTAGATGAAGCAAGTGACTTGGCCAAGTCTAAGTTCAAAGGATGAGGAAGCATAATCTGCCTATTATGAGAACAAAGAAAGTCAAGTGGCCAAACCTAATATCAGTCAAGTAGGTAAGTATATTTCTTTTGTGGGAGGGCAGTAGGGGATGGATGTTTGGCAAACAGTATTCTATTCTATCACAACCATCTGCCAACTGAGGGGCATGTGCAAGGTTCCAACATATTTACTAGCTTGCTTATGCATCCAGCTAACACTTGTTGAGCTTCTAGTATGTGTCAGGCATGGTGCTGAACACTAACATTATAATAATGAAAATGCAGAGGAAATTGGAGCCCATGAATCCAAAGATCCTGATAGGAGATCCAGCTGATGCATAATCTGATGGATGAAGAGGCAAATTGAATCCTAGCTCTCGGAAGGGAGTAGGTTTAAGGTTTTGGAGGTCTATATCTTGGGGTCAGTGAATATAGTTGACATTTTTTATACTTCAAAGACTAAGCTCTTTCCACAAGCCCCTGGCCTTCTGAGAGATGCGAGGAAAAATGATCTTTGTCTGTAGAGAATATGCATACCTGGGGTCCTAAGTTCAGAAAAGACTCATCGTAAGTGTATTGGGGAGATTGACTGCACCAGATAAAGAGGGCAACCAGGGCTTTGTCAGATCCAGACATCAGCTCTCAGGATTCTAAGGCCCCCAGAGAGATGGCTGCCATCCTAGGGAATTCTAGGACTTGGTGATATTCAACCCAATAGAATGTGACATGACGGTAGCTTCCAGAACTCATGGAAGTAGTAGATAGGATAACTGGATGGTGGAGGAACTAGGCCTTGTGTCTATATTTTCTGTAGTTGTGATTGACTGATATATGTAAACCTGATTTGTAACTTGGTCATGATTGATACTTAAAGGTATATAAGTACCTTTTGACTCATGTACATGTTTCTGGTGGCCATTCTGACTGTGTTTCATAAGAATAAAGCTAAGTAGGCATATGTTTCATCCACTAGCATCAGTGTGGTACAAAGTGCTCAGACCTATTTCAAAGGGGGAAGCTCTGTTAGAGAATCAAGAGATTGGAAGATAAAATAATTAATGAGCTGGGAAGGGAGTTTTCATTGAGTCTTTTGGCAAAGGGATAAAGTAAAGGTTGGTGAGTATTGTTGGATGGCAACAGTCATCATGAAAAATATAATACAAAAAATAAAACTGAAGATGAATTTTTTTAAACTGTTTTGGACAGTACTGATTAGACTGTAAACTAATTTTCAAAGTTTCACTGGATTGAGGCCTAGGAAGTCCAGTGTTAGCCCCTATGTTTTATGAACACTTTATGTGTCATATGTTTAACTCCATACATAGAGAGGATAAAAGAAAAACATGCAAATTTATGCAGAATCTGTTATACAATTTTTTTTTTTTTACTATGGTAATGACTTTTAGAACCACTTCTAAGCCCCTATAACCCTATATAAAGTTTTCTCCTTAAGGAACGTGAATCTGCCATTTAAGGTATCTGTTGGGCAGAGAGGTCAGTAAATCTCGGCGTGAGAGCAAAATCTGTTCAACCTGTTTTTGTAAATAAAGTGTTACTTTTTTTTTTTTTCTCATTGTTTGCCTTTTTGAGACAGAATCTCACTCTGTCACCCAGGCTAGAGTGCAGTGGCATGATCTAAGCTCATTGCAACCTCCTTGTCCTGGGCTTCTCTCCGGCCTCAGCCTCCTGAGTAGCTGGGACTACAGGGAGGGGCCGTCACACAAAGCTAATTATTTTATTTTATTTTATTTTTGTAGAAATAGAGTTTCACCATGTTGCCTATGCTTGTCTCAAACTCCTGGACTCAAGCGATGCACCTGTCTTGACCTTCCAAAGTGCTGGGATTACAAGCATGAGCCACTGCACCCAGCTATAAATAGTTTTATTGGAACACAATGCGGCTGCTTCATTTACATACTGTCCATGGCTATTTCTGTGCTATAGCAGCAGTGTTGAGTAGTTCTTATAGTGTCCTTATGGCCTGCAAAGCCTAAAATATTTGCGATCTGGCCCTTTACTTAAAAAGTTTCTTCCTCCTGCTGCAGAGAGAATATTGGGTAAATTAGCATGCACATACCTGAGGACAACAGGCAGAATTTCTTTTGCTTGTGAGTAACAGGATCTTTTCCAGAGCCTGGGTCTGGAGACCCAGGTGTAGATGGAACTTCAGTTATGACTGGATCTGTGAGTTCAAAGGATGCCACTGCTATGGTTTTGATATGGTTTCTTTGGCTCCTCCAAGTCTCACATTGAAATTTGATCCCTAGTATTGATGGTGGGGGCTAATGGGAGGTGTTTGAATTGTGGGACAGATTTCCTATGAATGGCTTGGGGCCATTCTAGCAGGAGTGAGTGAGTTCTCACTCTTAGTTCCTCATGAAAACTGGTGGTTGAAAAGAGCCTGGCCCCTCCTCCTCTCTCACCATGTGATCTCTACATGCCAGCTCCCTTGCCGAGTGGAATGTCTTGGAGTCCCTCACCAAAAACACATGCTGGTGCAGTGCTTCTTGTACAGCCTGTAGAACCCTGAGCCAAATAAATGTTTTTTATTTATAAACTACTTAGCCTCAGGTAGAGCCTCTTTACAGCAACACAAATGGACTAAGACAGTCACCAAGCCTCTCTTATTCCCCACCTCTTGCTTCTGCCTTCTGCTATATTAGCTTCATTCTCAGGCAGGCTCTCTCTACATGGTAGAAAAGATGACTATTATTATAACTGGACTTATATAGGATCCTTAGATTTTATAGTTACTGAAGGAAAGATACCCTTTTTTTCCCAGCATCTGTTACAGCCCCTATGCCCACTCCACTGATTGAGCTTGGTGCCCAACGGGATCAGTTGCTGTGCTCGGGAGGGTAAAGGTGCTGTCCGAAGCATTTTGTGTTGCATGCTTTTCCTCCACTAAGAGGAGTGGAAGAACAGGGCCACGTGTTTGATAGACCCGACAGCAGGGGGAGAGGAGCTCCCAACAGAAATCAAAGCAAAACTAAGGATAGCTGAAAAATTTGAGGACAGGCTAGAATTCAATAATTCTTGGCAGGCTTATATTTCTATTATTTGGCCTCTCACTGTGATTTCTCCCAGCTGCTTAGTTTTCCATCTTTGTCCTGCATCTTGCAATTCCTGTTTTTTTCTATTATTGCAGTTGACCCTTAAACAATGTGAAAGTTAGGGGCAGTGACCCCCCATGCAGTCAAAAATCCATGTGTAAATTTTGACTTTCCAAAAACTTAACTGCTAATACTGTTGACCAGAAGACTTACTGACAACATACAGTCGATTAATACATATTTTACATGTTTTACGTATTATATAATGTATTATTACAATAAAGTAAGCTAGAGAAAAGAAAATGTGAGTAAGAAAATCATAAGGAAAAGAAAATATATTTACTATTCATTAATTAGAAGTGGATCATTATAAAAGTTTTTATCCTCATTGTCCTCACATTCAGTAAACTGAAGAGGAGGAGGAAGAGAATGGGTTGTTCTTGCTGTCTCAGGGGTGGCAGAGGTGGAAGAGACATGTGATCTAGGCTTATTGCAACCTTCCTTTCCTAGGCTCAAGTGATCCTCCTGCCTTAGCCTTCTGAGTAGCTGTGATTACAGGTGGGCACCACCATGGCCAGCTAAGAAAATCATAAGGAAAAGGAAATATATTTACTATTCATTAAGTAGAAGTGGATATCATAAAGGTCTTTATCTTCCTTGTCCTCACATTTAGTAGACTGAAGAGGAGGAGAAGAGATGGGCTGTTCTTGCTGTCTTAAGGGTGGCAGAAGTGGAAGAGATGCAGGTGGTAGAAAGGGAGGTAGGAGAGGTAGGCAAATTTGGTGTAACTTTTACTGAAAAAAATCCATGTCTAAGTGGACCTGAGCAGTACAAATTTATTTTGTTCAAGGGCCAACTGTCCCTGGCTCCATACTGTTCAGAATCTATATTTTTTCACTCCCTCCACATTCACTTATAGAAGACCACTGCATGGTACAGACCTTAATGTACACATGCAGCATTTGAGAGCCAAAGTAACTTAGTATGGTATACTAAAAATTAAAATTTAATATCAGACAATACTCTCCAACCATTACTCACCATAGTGAATTTTTTTCTAAACCCATATTTCACTCAAGCACCAACTTTGTACAATATTCTTGGTCAATTCTTCCCTTTCTTTTCCTCTCACTAAACTCCAGACTCTAATATTCCAGAGTTTATGACATTTTGTCCCTATAATATTTTTACTTTCCCTACCTTACCTCAAATTATGCCCCCAAGCAATTCATACCCTCAAAACCTTTTAAAGAACTTAGTGAAGCAAAATCCATCCTGGAAAGGTCATCAACCTTATAATACCAACACAAGTTTTCAAACTATTATGGCATTGTCACAATTGTTGTAGTAGTTATTTTAACAGATTTTACCACCAGAATAAACTCCAAGAGAGAAAGAGGGAGAAAGAAAGGGAGGTAGGGGCTGTGGAGGGTTTTACCTGCTTTCACATGTGTATTATTCTTGCTGTTCAGAAACTCCAGCTTTTATAAATGGTCTTTTCTATGAAGAAACTTTCTTGAGTGATTCTTAAAATACATAGGCCTATGTGGCCAAAGTCTAGAGCATTTGCCTTTCTTTTGCAATGAGAAGAATATGTCTCAGGTGGCTACTGGCCCAAGAAGGTGAGTAATATGTGGAGAAGTCTTGAATCCAAGCCACAATCTACAGCCAAGTCCAGGAGTCTAGAAAGAGCACAATCTAGATCAGCCAAAACACATTTGACTCCTGCAGAGTGAGATTAATGTTTATTATTGTAAACTATGAAACTTTCAAGAATGCCTGTTACACAGTATTATTGCAGCAGTAGCTGACTGATACATGTAGACTGATAGTCAAGCCCAGTTCATGTCCATAGATATTGATCTTTGCTTTATCACTCCTTCTTCTTACCTCGAAGGGCACTTGTTTTTGTTTTAGCACACTTAGGCACTTTTTCTCTTTCGTTTTAGAATAACAGTTTCTAAAGGACAGAACATTTATCACTCTTGTGGCCCCTAAATCTCTAGAATAAATCTTTGTACCTGGTTGGTGTTCAAGAAAAATTTTTGGTAAATGGTAAATTTGAGTCTCAGGTTCGTGATAGCCACACATGGAAATTATGTCCTGATTACTTGCTGGTAAATAAATATCAGTGGTTCCAGGTGAGACCAAGTGAGATTTAAGAATGGATTGGCACAAACTCATCTCCCTAATAAGGACAAAGCTTAGACAACAGATGTATGAGGTGAACCACAGTAATTTGCTTGTACCACGAATGCCTCACCTTTATTTCACCCTAGTGTATGATGAGAGACATTTTTGGATTCATCTGAAAGACTCTGGGATTATAATAAGTGACTGCATTAATATGGATATAGTCTGCAGATACTATTCTTTGCCTTCCCCAAAAAACCCATTCTGTCTGTTGAGAAAATTAGGGAGTATTCTTGTCTCTGTTACTTAAATCTTTTCCTTTCCAGGTTTTCGTCAGATACGATTCCTTAAAATGGGCAAAAAGCAGGACATACTGGTGTGTAATATGCCACTATGCCTGTGTTGCTCTGTGACTTCTGGTGGTGTTTAACTGTGCTAACAAAAACATATTTCAAACTATAAAAATGGGAAAGAAAAATACAAAAGAACACTTTGGTACCTCATTTATCCTCAGAGCAACACAAGAATAAAATATTCAGCATATCAAGGTGAAAATGTTATAGGCCAAAGATATGTGGGGGCGGAGTGGCAAAAAAAAAGTCAACCCACCCAGAACATTGTGTGATGATTATTTGTCTTGAGCCTGAAAAAACTTTGGCTGCTTTTAGTTAAATGGCAGTAAAAATAGGGAAGGCTATTTTAGACAAAGAGGTTCAAAATAGGGCTGTGATCATCTTTTGTCACGTGATATCAGAGAGAACAGATGTGGAACTCTCCAGTATGTTCAAACAATTTCTGCCTTGGCAAAACCAAACAACCTGGTAGGACCTCAGAACAAAGAGAGGATGACATAGTTTTAGCATTCATTCAACCATGGAATAACGGGAGATTAAAAGTGTCTTGATTATGCCTGGGTGGAGACTTCTTAGCAAAGCCCCCCACCCAGTGACTTCCATTTGCAGAATAGGGTCAAGAAAATATCACCGTGGCCCTTTATGTGCCTTAAAGCCCCTATACTCTGTTCAGAATCTTCAAGGATACAGTTTGCTTCTAGAAATATGATGAGTTTCTGAGGCAGAGACTGTACACATTTCGAAGATGCCCCCTGGAATTGTCAAAGCTTCTTGGCACAGGAATTGTCAAAGCTTCTTGGCTGGTCTACCTCCCTGTGGTACTACAAGATGATTGATCTCAATGATTCCACCAGAGACCAGCTTCTGACCTTCAGCCTTGCATAACCAGAAGTTCACTCTGATTGGCGACTCTTGGGGAATATTAATCACAGAGATATTGAGTCATTCAAAACTTTCTGCAAACGTACGAATTTATATAGAGGAACTGGAGCAGTCAGAGATATTAAATATTCATGTTTGCCTAACCAGCACATCTTAAAATCTCTGATTCATTTATGTCATTTTTTCAACAAACATTCACTGAGTGCCTGCTATGTGCCAGGCATGCAGGAGGCCATGCTAGAAGCTGGGATGTCGTAGTAAACAAAACAGACTGACTTGTATCCTCAGGAAACTAATATCCTAGGAAGTTGGACAAGTCAATAAACAAATAGTTTTAGTTACTAAAAACTGCTAAAAGTCATTTAAAAGACTATCATGAGAGTGAAAGGGGGTGAGGATAGGGGATTGCTACCTGTAATTCTTGATGATGTGCATCTGTCTGGTTTCATTTGTTCCTGAGGACCAGCTCTAATCCTACTTATAGTCTGATTATGTGCAGAGCCTGTAAATACCCTTGTTGGCATAAGCTAGTGCCAGTTAGGTTTCTATCATTTCTAGTCAGGGCCTTAAAATGCACCTCATGATTAATAAAGTAAAATCTGAACTCTTCGGCTTGGCATTCCAGGGCCCTCTCAATCTAGTACCAGTTCATATTTGTAGCCCTAATTCCTACTAGACTGCCAAAGCACTGTCCACTCTGCCTGTACCTCATCCTAACACAGCTTATCTTCTCCCAAGTCTTATACAGAAGAACAGAGGAAGTGGCTTGGAAACTTCTACTGGGTCTCTCTAGGGTGCTTCCCAGTATCTAGAATTCTCTCTGCTCCAATCCCTCTGACCAGTGTCCACCTGTGCCTCAAGGCCCTATTCCCATTGTCCCTCCTCCAGGAACACTTCAAATTCTTCAGCTAAAATCAGTCTCCCACTTCTCATCACACATTGAATCTCTTTCAAAACATTTAATAAAATTTACCTTGTAATATAGTTCCTTATATTATGGGTCTAATTGTATGATTAGAATACGAGTCCCTGAAGAGTGGCATCTCTGCCTTTCTATCATCCTCAATGCTTGGCAACACAAATTAAATTCATCTCTCTAATATAGTAGTCTCCTAGAAGTTATAAAGTGTTGCATAGAGTTAGGGATACCGAAAGCAATAACAGCCATATGCTGTGTGCTTACTTGGTGTCATGCATGGCGCTAAGTGCTTTAGATGTAACATACAATCCTTGTTTTGGCTAAACTTCTCTTACAGGAAACCCTTGAAGTCTTGGTGGCTTAATATGATAGTTGATTTCTTGCATATTGGTGAGTACGGTATGGGAATTTGATTGATAAATCTCTTCTCCAAAATGACTGAAAGACCAGGGTGCCTTCTACTTTCCAGTCTGTGAATCCCTAGAGCCTAAAGCCACTTGCTGCATCTTCTACATCAAGAGGCTTGTTGTGTGAGCCTCACATGGAGGTTCCTGTGGGCCAGGCCTAGAGGTGGTGAATATTGCTATCATTCACAGTCTGTTGGTTAAAAGTCAATCACACTACCCCATTCACATGCAAAGAGATCTGGGAAACAAGGTCTACTACATTCTGCTCATTCTGCTACATTTTTCACTTTACAAGATAGGGTTCTCATATTAATCTCCCACTACTGAGCAAATGCGTTAATCCACCCGGGGTCTCTCTCTAAGCCTCTCATTCTTTCCCAGTGTATCTATTGTCTCTGAGTATAGCAGAACCCATTATCCCACCTGTGGCTGAAACTATACCCTTTCTCATGAGCTCCTGTGAGACTTGGCACATCCAGACCCACAGCACATGCTTTTGTGGTTTCTACTTGGAGGACCATGATGTTTAACAGTTGTGGGTCTCCCTCTCATGGTAAATAGAGGCAATGCAGTTGGGGGGTACTTGATGCAAAGTCTCATCTGGGGAAAGGATTGGGAAGTAGAGACAGAGGAAGAACGTGGGAGAGGAGTCCCTCTTTCTTTCCCACAATGAAATATAGCTCAGCCAATATTGAAGAGTACGTATGGAGAAATAAAATGGATACAGTTCAGCCCAGTGCTTGTAACTGCAATTCTAAGAAGAAGAACTGGAATTAGGAATCACTGCTGGCTCTTAACTTTCACATACTACCATCAGTGGATTTATTACCTTTTCTCTGAGAACATCCTTTGTGTCCTCATGTTCTGTGCTGTGGAAAATTCTGAGAGGCTTTTATTAGTTAATGTCTCTGCTGACAATCCATCTGGGGGGGGTGAAGCATCCACACAAAAATGACGACAGGTGACAGGCCACAGCTGAGAGTGTTTTTGGCAGTCAGGGAAGGAACTGACTGTGTGGATTGAAGCAGCCAGCAAAGGCTTCCTGGAGGAAGGAGAGCTTGCTTTGAAACTGGAAAGATGGGATGAGATCGTAACAAGTGAAGAAGGAACAGCAGGGTGTTTCTAACCAAAATCAAACCCTGAAGAGTCACTGGGAATGGGGGCACAGGGGGCAGCCAGGGATCAGGCAGGATGGAGATGAGACTGGCCTGACTACAGCCAGCTGAGTCTGTAGTTGGGGGAAGCTGTGGGATGGAAGGGGTCAGATTACAAAGTGCCTTTGGAAAGCAAGGAGAGAAGATTCAATAACTGTGTGGAGGGTTACACTGCCTTGTTTTCTAGTGAGGGCTTACTCTTCCCTGACAGATTAGAAGTGAGGTCCAAGGGGGCAACTATAAAGCTCTGGCTTGTTCAGGTCTTGGTGGACCTTGAAGGGCCAGCATTTCAGAAGAGGTATTCATCCATTGCTCCTATAACCCTCATCCTTACCCTGAACACCATCACCACCACCCCTGCCACCCCTACAGACAACACATTCCTCCAGTTCCCAGTCCTCAGAGTGTTCATGCATGAGGTGCAATCCAAAGAACAGGTTCTGAAAAGGGACTAAGCTTGAACATATGTCCATCCAATTGAATGAGTGCAGAACTTAATTAAATTTGATTTAACAGAATAATGAACTATGACACCCCTTGCCTTTTTGCAGCTCTGATAATGCATACTGCTACTATCAGGCACCAAGATGGTGCTGAGATGCACCCCCTCTAGTATCCTTTAGATCCCTTTGCTAGTTTATATCACACTAGCTTCCAGAAACAGGAACAGCTCTTCAGAGCTGTGCAAAGGAGGCTGGGGTTGGCGGGGGGCAGGGGAGGAGCGGGCAGGCTTTGTACCCTCACACTGGCTAGCCATGAGATGCGACTACCTCTAGGAAGCAGAGTAACCTTGGGCAAGGCTACTCCTCTGGTTAAGGTCAATTCCTGTGCAGCGTTGCAGGTGGGGAATAAAAACTCTGGATCTGAAAGATTAGTGTAGAACAGTGGATGTAGAACAGTGGTGTAGAACAGCACCCACTGCTGTTCTTTTTGGCAAAAAGAGACACACAGGTTTTTGGACTCATTTTGCCAGTTCCTCAGGAAGCCTGGAAGTGCCTGAGAATTTACATCTCCCAGGGGTGGCCCTTAACCAATGACATATAAGCACCCTGGCTTCCTTCACCCCCATTCCAAGGTGTGACCAACACTGTGTCCAGGGTTCCCCTGTAGGACTGAACCACATCTCCTTCCACTGGAGGGATATTCATCTGATATCCCACCCTTACATGGTCTCCAACTTTTCTGGGTCCCACATCCCTATTCCGATAGCTACTAGCTTTTTCTGGAAATGCTTTATAATAAATCATTCTCCCGTGAGTTATCAACTCAGTATTGTCTGCAGGGGGAAACCAAGACAACCAACTTTGTGCCCCTTGGGGGGGTGTGTGTGTGTATATATATGGTGTGTGTATATATATACACATATATATGTCGTATATATACATATGGTCTGTATATATATACACACACATATATGCCATATATATACATGAGACCGAGTCTCTGCCACCTAAGCTGGAGTGCAGTGGTGCGATTTTGGCTCACTGCAACCTCTGCCTCCCGGGTTCAAGACATTCTTGTGCCTCAGCCTCCCGAGTAGCCGGGACTATAGGCGTGTGCCTTTTTTTTTCAGTAGAGACAAGGTTTCGCCATGTTGGCTAGGCTGGTCTGGAACTCTTGGCCTCTCAAAGTGCTAGGATTACAGGCATGAGCCACCGTGCCCAGCCACCCTTAGGGTATATTATTAAACCTCTCTAAGTCTCCATTTCCTTATCTGCGAAATAAGCATAACAATCACAATTAATTTGTAGAGTGGTGAAAACTATGAGAAAGTGCCTTGTACAAAGTAGGTACTGAATAAAGAAAGCTATTCTTGGTGGTGGAGTAACACATGTTGTTGGAGAGAACAGCACCTCCAGATGGCGCATATCCTGGCTGACAAGGCACAGACTTGCACCCCTAGAGTTGGACGTGAAACTTTTCCTACTTCCACAGCCTCTCTTCTGCTTCTGCATGTTCAGCTTCAGTCACAAGCATTGGCCACAAATAGACTGCCAGCAAGGGGCTCTGCGACACTGCCTACACTTTTTTTTTTTAGTGTGAAAGGAGGAAATCCCTAAAGGAAAGATTCTGAGTGTTCTTTTGAGTTTCTGTATATTGAGTATCCCAATTAGCTTCTCCTTAAAGAGCACCTCTTGAACTAATTAAATTAACTTGAGATGAAACTTTGACTCATTTTCACATGCCACTCAAGTGGAAGTGCCTGATATTCAAGAATGTAAATTTCACAGAAAATTTTTAACCATGTTCTTCACTGGGGATCTTGGTGGGGGAAAGCAGAAGTGGGTCCTCCTGGGGTTGCCTCTCTCCTGGATCCAGCTCTCCTGTCTCCTCACTGTTGAGTGGCCCATTGCTCTAGCCACATGGCAGAGTGGTGACAAGGAACCTCCCGGGGTTCAGGCTCTGCAGCACTGCACTGGGCGTGGTCTTGACTCAGCTACCTAGACTTGAACTTGCCAAGGTGGCTCTGCTCCATTGGTTGTGGCTGCCTGAAAAACTATTTTAGGAATTCTGAGTTCCTTTTTGGCTCAGTGAAAAAGAATGCAGAGATGGTTATGTGAACCCCGAATACCTGAGGCAGGTCTCAGTCAATTTAGGAAGTTTATTTTGCCAAAGTTAAGGATGCATGCCTGTAACATAGCCTCAGAAGGCCCTGATAACATGTGCCCAAGGTGGTCCTAGCACAGCTTGGTTTTATACATTTTAGGGAGACACGAGACATCAATCACTGTAAGATGAACACTGGTTGTTCATTCGGGAAAGGCGGGATATCTTGAAGCAAAGGCGGGACAACTCGAATTGGGGAGGGGTCTTCCATGTCATAGGTAGATAAGAGACAGATGGTTACATTCTTCTGAGTTTCTGATTAGCCTTTCTGAAGGAGGCAATCAGATATGCATTTATCTCAGTGAGCAGAGGGATGACTTTGAATAGAATGGGAGGCAGGTTTGCCCTGAGCAGTTCCCAGTTTGACTTTTCCCTTTAGCTTACTGATTTGGGGGCCCCAAGATTTGTTTTCCTTTCACAGTTAGCAATGCCTGTCATGGATATTGGATAGGAGATTGGGCCATGTGCTTGCCAGCATGTCTTAGAGTTCTATGTTTCTGCAGAGATTCCACAGATATGTCAGATTTTCCATGGGTACAATTTTCTTACCACTGTTATATATTACTATATTATATACTGGATATTAGATTTTATATATGTAAGTTGATGTATATATGTAATTGTATATAATGTATGTTATATTTTATTTATGTAATTTAGAATCTATTAATACAAATGATAATGTATATATGCATATTAGAATCACAAAAAAGGAGGACTGTGAGTAATGCCATTAATCAGTATTCCTTTAACTTCTTCCAAGTCCCCATTCTCAAGACTAATTCAATTGTCAACTAAAATTACCTTTACTTTCAAACCAGATTACCTTTAACAAATTATTCCATTTTTTCTGTGACTTGGTTTCCCCATCCATTAAGTGGAGGTAATGAAAGGATCCACTACCTAGGGTTGCTGTGAGAACCAAATTAGTTATGAATGAACGACGCTTAGAAAAGTGCCTGGTATAGAACTAGATTGAGATGTATTAGCTGTTATAATATTACAATTGTATTATTGTTTATCAAACACCCACTGTTTGCCATCAGCTAGTGTCTGCAGAGGCTGTTCTTAGATCTCTAAGGTTATCGACTTATCTTCTTTTTCAATCAGGAGCAGGAGAAATAATTTTAATTTTTATGTCAGCACTGCTGATTTCCTGCTGAAGTTTCCAGGCCATGGAAACCCCAGGGAGGAGGCTCCTTCCTCCATAACAGTGAGACCGAGTAAGATAACTAACACAGATGTAGTCTAAGTATTTTGGCATAAGGCCTGGAAGATGAATTTAAGAACTTAATTTCTTTTTCCCTCTTTACTAGCATGTGAAAACTAAATTTAAAGATATATTATAAATATATATATTTAGCTATTAAAAACATAAGATATATTAGCTACAAAATTATTTTTATATATTTTAGCTATTAAAAATGTATATAAGCACTTTTTTAAGCTATTAAGATATATTTAAAATGTATCTTAGTTTTTTATTTAAAATGTATCTTAGTTTTCCTGTTTTTAGATATAGGGATCATTGTCGATATAACTTCATTTTTGCAAAACAGTATGGAGTTATAAAAAGAGCAAGAATTTTGGTGTCATATAGAATTGGATTTGAATCCAGGACCTACCATGGGATGTCTGTGAAACTGAGAGCTAAGTTGCTTTACCATGCCAAGCCTCTGTTCCCTCAGATGTAGAACTGAATACTAGCTGACTCCTGCCAATCACGGGTCTCTGCACAGCGGTGTTACGAATCTTACTGTTTGGGGGAGGGTTGTGCTTTACAATGGTATTCCTGAGGTTTTGCAAATTTCTGAAATGCCTTCTGAATCCTTATAAAAGAAATAAAGTTGTATCTAGCTGATCTCAAATATAACATTCTACTTAAAGCCTTTGAGCACTGAAAAACCTGTGTAGGCATATAAAATAATTTTGTTCAGATTACAGGCTCATTCCCAATCCACGACAAACCTCCATTGCCTGTGCGCATTGATTGCTGGAAAACAGAATCCCTTTCCCCACAGAAGCACCACTGGGTATGAATTAGTTGCCAAGAATAGCCCATGAATGCCCATTCAACACATAAGCCCCCTGGAAAATAAAATGTAAGACTGTATGTAAAGTACACTAGGTTTATATAATTTTCAGTGTACTTGGGTTTACTTCTAGCTGTCACTTACTAACTTTAGGATCTTATCTATGCCTCAGTTTGCTCATCTGTCAAATAAAAATGAAAATGCCTCCTTCATGGGGTTATTGGGGAAGGTTAAACCATGTCTGGCCCACAGTAACTGCTCAAGCAATTGCAGTTGTGCCTACTCTTCAATTACTCTTGTTATTCTTATTTGAGCCAAATACATCCACATTTTTGTGGAAAACGTATAAGGAGAATTTCAACCTTTGATTTCAGGAATGCATCTCCCTTCCCTGGGCTGCTCTGATACCAGTATTTCCCCAGATCGCCTCTCTGCTGGTGGCTCCCACAATCTGGCAGAAATGCCCCAGGAGTGCCAAGTTTGGGAGAGGAGTAAAAGGAAAGTGTGAGGACTTCAGGATGTGGAAGTCATAGATGACTTAGCCAGGTAGCAAGTCGCATTGGGTTGAATCTTAGCACCTGGAAACTCCCCATCACTGCCTTTCTCCTTCACCACCCCGGAGGTGGAGACTAGTTGTTCTTCTTCCTGCTCCTCCATGGGGATTTTTCTCTGCCGGTCATCTCAGGGTTCCCGCCTACTCTCCTGCTAGTCATGCAAGCACTAGTATCTTTCAAGATTTCTTTATTTTCTTTATTTTAATTAATAAGTTAACTATGCTAGAGATAGGGTCTCACTCTGTCACCCAGGCTGGAGTGCAGTGGTGCCATCATGGCTCACTGTAGCCTCAAACTCCTGGGCTCAAGCGATCCTCCAGCCTCAATCTCCTGTCTAGTTTTCTTTAAATGGTTTTATTTCATATTAAAATTTTTAAATGTTTATTTTTAAGTTTACAAATGACAAAACTCTTTCCTGTGCACAGATTTATGAGTTTGGACAAATGCAAAGAATTGTGTAAGCACCACCAAAATCAAGATGCAGGACATTCTTCCCCAAAGGCCCTGCACATTACCCTTTTGCAATCCTCTTAGTGTTTTATGCTCCTGATGAGGAAAAAAAAATAAAACTCTCAGGTAGAGGGTACCCCCTCCCCCCACAGAAAAAGGCTTTTGAGAAAGACAGAGTCCCTTAGGAGATGCCAGTGGACCACAGCAGAATGTAATGTATGTGTTCATCACTTTCTAGGTTCTCCAAGATCTCTTGGGGAACTAGAGCTGAGACAGGTGCTCCAAGGCAACGGGCCCCTAAAGGCAAGAGGCCAAGATGGATTACAGAGACCACTGGGGCTCAGTTTAAGGGAGCCAGTGGTACCAAAAGCAAAACCTCAGCATTTTTCTTCTGGACTGTCACATACAAGCCTGTTATGAAAAACCCTGGACTATTTCAGAATGAGCAGAAAAGTGAAGACTGGCTCAGAGCAGAGAAAACAGGAATAAAAGAGGGAGAGGATATAGGAGAGGGAGGGCAGATGAGCTGGATGAACAGGAAGGCAGAGTTTCAAGGTTGTTTTCTGAAAGGGCTTCCATCAGGACCCTGTCATGTTTGCGTGTGTTAGAAGATGTAGCCCTCTTCTCCTCCTGCAGCCCTGCACCCACGCCTGGGTGAGGGGAGGATGCTCGGGGTCTATGTCCCTAACCTCCTAGGCAGGAAATCCCTGAGCAGGGCCCAGCCTTGCACACCCTTTCAGCGAGACTGATTTACAGGAATCAGGAGTAAGGGTTCAATTAATCATTCCTCAATTACCCAGCATTACAGGGCTTTTGCTGAATAAAAAATTATTTGTGGAAAATGCATCAGCTTCAGCTATCAAACTTTTTGGCAGAAATATTAAAAATGCAGACAAAATTTTCCATTAGGACACTAGCTGTCCATATTTCTCGATGAGATCTTATTATCGAACCAGAGGTAAATGCTTGTACTTCAGTTGCTAGCAGCAATTCTCTGCCTTTGTGTTTCAAATTTCAGTAAAAAATCTCAAATGTCAAAATGTATGTCACTCTCTAAATAAAATTTTATACCAGAAAATGGGAGGCATGTTGCCGCTGAATCATTTGATGGCATGTCTGACAGGAATACTGATGCCTTGAATGAGCAGGCTGATGAAGACTGAGAGGGGAAGTGGGAATACTTTGCCAGGCATGAGATTTGAGATTTGTGTCTGGCAGTGTTGAATTTCCTCACTTGCTCTCGTACCACCTGCGACAAAATCACACTCTGGATCAGAGTTTCTGTGTGTATGTCATCTTTGTCATCTTTGTCCTGGTGCAGCATCCTGTCAGCTGGGAATATGGGCCAGTATTTTATTATCCAGAAGCCTTGACAGGGGTTTTAAAAATGATAATTTTACGTTTTGTGTGTGTGTGGAGCTTCGTGACAGCTAAAATTTGGGGACATAAAAAAGCCACTTAATACACAAATCCATCGAGTCGATGAATTAAATATGCATAGCTATGACATAGAGCAAACATTTTTCTTTTAGTAACAGTTCCATGGCATGCTGATTCTTCACTGGTCGTTGGCAGGGCAGGTAATGCCCTCTTTCTTAGTGAAAGAGACCAGACTTTGGATCTGGGTTCACGTCCATTTCTTCTCTGCCCGTTACTCTTTGTGTAGCCTTAGGAAAAACCTTAGGAGAAGAAAACCTTATGAGTCTCAGCTTTGTCTTTTGTAAAATAAGTGTGAAAGTATCTATTTCATAAGAAGAAAGATTCAAGATATACAAATGTACTTAGCCTGGCACCTGGAATATCACAAGTGTTCAATGAATTCTACTCCTTTTTCTTTAATTGTTTGATATTTTTAGGCAATGAACTGCTATATATCAGTAAATATTAAGGGAGATGACTCTCTATATAAGATATTATAAAGTAGACATAGCAAAAGATGGGTAAAACCAACTGTGATAATCATATTTAGCTGTTCATTGGATACTTTGGAGTCTATTCTTTATAGATACAGGGGAGGATTATATTTTGCCATATCATTTTAAGTTAGATGTGGCCATGTGGCTTAATTTGACCAATGAAGTTTGACATGTCATATGAGGGAAGGTTGAAGAAGCAATATGTAATTTGCCATGTCCTCTTCCCACTGGCTTAGCCATTGTGGTACCACATAGCTAGAGCAGAGGCAGCAAGCACAGCCTACCGCTGACCAGCAATGGATAGGTATCATGAATGAGAAAAAAACTTCTGGTGTAAACCCACTGATATTTGGGGGTTGTTTGTTATCACAGCATAACCCAGCTTATCCCGACTGACAAAACAAGGAACTATTTGGCTAGATTCACTGGTTTTTAATCCTGCTCCCCTCATCTCCCCCCAGTAACAAGAACATTATACAAAAGTGTTAGAAGAGTAATTGTGCTAGATTCCACCATAGCAATAATTTAGAAAATTTGGGGGAACTGTTATATTTTTATTATGGCTTAATTAAAGACTGTGGCTATTTTAGAAAAATTTCTATCTCATCAGTGATCATGTCAAGGATGGAAATTTTCAGCAATTCCATTCATTGCTACAGACCTACAGAGTCCAATATGGCAGTCACTAGGCTTGTATGGCTATTATTACACTTAAATTAAATAAAATCAAAGATTCAATTCCTTACTCACACTAGCCACGTTTCTTGTGCTCAGTAGTCTCATGTAGATAACACAAATATAGAACATTTGAATCCTTGTAGAATATCTATTGGACATTCCAGATAGAGACAACAAAATTTCTCTCAATGTATATAAAGTTCTACACAGTTGAAGCATCCCTTCTAAACAGATGCTCACCTCTTAAGCCCTCTTTCACAGAAATTGATTGGCTACTGAACCTTATTCTCTAGTTGAACACCCTTAAAATGCAAAGGAAGAGTAGATTGCCTCAGGCTTCCCAGAGAACATGCACTCAATACAGCCATTGCCAAGTGCTAGTATAATAAAGAGTATTACTGGCAATGTTCGAGATTAGGGAACTGATATGCATTGTCTCTTTATAGAGCAGAGTTTCCCCATGGAAACAGAGAGGCAATTTGGGCTGCAGTGAAACAAAGGTGAGGCTGGATGATTCTCATTTAACAAATGGCCTTTCCTATCAGGCAAGTGTTGTTATCTTTTTATAGAAAAATATACAAGGCCTGTGGATTGAATAATCCTTTTCTCATGCAAATCTAGGCTAGAGACCTCTCTCAGTTAACATTAAACTTAGGAGTCAATGCGGCTATGTTAGTTAGGATGTCCTACGTCATGCTGCTATAACAAACAACTTCAAGGGTTCAGTGCCTGAGACAATACAAATTTATTTCACATTCATGTAAGTCCTCTGAACAGTTCAGGTGACTGTTCAGAGCAGTTGTTCTCCATTTTCCACAATCCAGAATGCCTTGCATTTCATCTTGAAGCCTCCTTGCTAATCACTGCTGCAAGAAAGGAGTGCTGGAATGTCCCACACCATCAGATAAGTGCTCTAGCATGAAAGTGACACATGCCACTTCTCATAGCCTATTGGCTAGCATTAGACACATGGCCTTCCCCATATGAAGGGTACAATTCTCCATGCACCCTGGGGGAAAGGACAACTGGACATGGGTGAACATTAGACTCCTTTAATGCAGAGCAGGAACTGCATTTCCTAACCAAATACATTAAATGTGCAGGTCTGATGGCTGATGTTTTTCGGAACAATTTTGGAATGTTTGTAATTAAATCAGGTTTCCACAATTCCAAAATATTCTGCCATGAGATAAGTAAGAGTTGAATGCCATGCTTTCATAAGCTTGAGTTTTCATTTCTGGACCAAACTCTCACCCATATTCTTTGAGGCAGAAAAAGAAAAAAGTGCCATAGCCTGTGACTTTAACCAAGTTACTTACTTTTCTCTGAAGATGTAAAATGAGATGGCCAGATTAGATTATTCTTTGTCCCTTTCCAACACTGTTTTGGTTTCTATAGATTTTCTTTTTCTTTTTCTTTTCTCTCTCTCTCTCTCTCTCTCTTTTTTGTTTGAGACAGAGTCTCCCTCTGTTTCTCAGGCTGGAGTGCAGTGGCACAACCTTGGCTAACTGCAACCTCTGCCTCTGAGGTTCAAGCGATTCTCCCGTCTCAGCCTCCTGAGTGGCTGGGATTACAGGCACGCACCACCATGCCCTGCTATTTTTTGTATTTTTGTTAGAGACGGGGTTTCACCATGTTGGCCAGGCTGGTCTTAAACTCCTAACTTCAGGTGATCCACCCACCTCAGCCTCCCAAAGTGCTGAGATTACAGGCATGAGCCACTGTGCCTGGCCTTTTATTTTTATTGTTAAATCTTCTTTTTTCAAGATCAAAATTGATATTAGGCATCATTTTTTAAAAAGTCAGGTCTATTGAGGTACAATTTACATATTAAAAATTTTTCTCTTTTGACATATATACTTCTAAACATTTTTACAGCTGTGTAATCACAATTATAATGTAGAATAGATCTCGCAAATCGTTTGTTTTACCTCACTGTGGTCAATCTCCTTTTCCCATTCTAGTCTCTGACAACACTGATTTTGATTTCTACTCTTATAGTTTTGCCTTTTTTACTTTGTCAAACAAATGGAACCACAGAGTACGTAGTCTTTTGGGTCTGGCTTTTGTTACTTAGCGATTATCCTTGAGATTAATCTCTGTTGTTGCATGCACCAGTAATTTTTGTTGTTGAGTCCTACTTCATTGTACCACAATTCGTTTATCCATGTACCGTTGATAGACATTTGAACTGCTTCCAGTTTGGCAGCATAAATGTTTTTAAGAGGATAATTGAAATATCCTATTGTTTGGAGGATGGCTGGGTTAGGAAAAGGACAATAAATTGGTGCAGTGGCAGTGGATTGAGGAGATGCATATTAGGAAAACTGAAGCTCATCTCTATCTTAGGTATGTGAAGGTTTCTATGTAAAGAAAATTTGAGGCTTACATGACCCCTGAAAATGGGGGGACAGGGGACAGAAGTCATGATGGAGACCTTGTGATCTCAGTTTGCAGTTCTGATCCAAGTGGCTCTCAAGAGTTCACCTGGAAGCTTCTGTGAATTCCTTGAGTCTCTGGGAAGCTCCTACAGGTATCTCAACCTGTAGAAGTGGTTCTCAATATGTGGCTGTATCAGTATAATCTGCTAACTTGTTAGAAATTCATTTTCTCAGGTTCCACCTTAGACATCCCAAATCATACCCTGGTCATAGAACCTGCCAATCCGTATTTTAACAAGTATTTGGGGGGGTATTTTGATGCACACTAGCTAGAGAACCACAGGGCTATAGCATAAGTACAGGGGGTCTCCAATACACCCACCCAAGAGCTACTTCAACGTTTGTGTTTACTTATGAATCTGCATGCAAATCTCACACAAGCGCCTTTCATTGACAAAGTCTAATCAGGAAACTTATGGGGAAAGGGATTATGGGGAAGTGTAGTTCTCAGCCTCTCTTCTGAAATTCAGAGGATGCTCAGGAAGGGTTGAAGTGATGGTAAGTTGATAATGAATCACCTAGTACAATATGGGAAAGTCAACAGGATTTTTGAGTAATAGATGTTGGAGATGAATAACAGCGAAGCATTTGCAGCTGCTTACAGCTCTAAAACCAGTTAATCACCTTGTTTCTTCCTTTTGCCTAGTTAGGTAGTGCCTCATTGAATTTTATCTAAATGTTCCTGGTTCATCAATAGTAGATTTAGTGGCTACTTTTGTTCTATTTCCAATTTCTGAAGCAATTATGCCATCTTTTTTTCCCAAGCATAGACTAGGTTGCTATTTCCAACTAAGATGGTTTCTTCCCCATATGTGTAAAATTTAGTCACAATATGTCTGTAGTTTTTCTGCTTGATATTTTAAGCCAAAGAGAAAAGTAAATAATATTTAAGGAACTTGTAAACTAAGTGTGTAACTATTTTGCACAATTCATGGCTCTTTTAATGAGCTTCAGTAACATAGGATGAGAGTTGTTCCCAAAGGGCCTCAATCAACCAGACTATTGAACAGAAATGCAGAATGTAAATTGGTTCTTAACTAAAATCATACTGCTATTACTTTTTATGGAACCCATAATTTCTGGTAGAGAGAAGGCATATAGAAAACCATTATTATGAAAATGCCTTCCGGGATTCGACCAACTGCATTTGGATAGCAAATGAATACTTTGAGGGTTGATTTGTATGCTACTTCTAGTTGGGTAGGGCTAAATATATGCCACATGGTTCCTAATAATGTAGCTTTTCATGGCTTTGAAGGTTCCACACACTACATTTTAGATCCATCATGCTCATATTTATTTATTTATAATTTTAAAGACAAAGGGAAAATTGGTTTTCTTGCATTTACAAACTTAGGGTAGATCTTGTCTTTGAGAAAGATGGGGTGAGATGTTTGTGGAAACAGACATGGGAAAAAAGAAGACAAATTATGTGGTATTTCTCTCCTGGTAACTGAAAATAAACAATTATTTGAGGCTGAGTTTATTGCTCCCTTTGTACTTCTCCAGAGTTGCTGTGGACTTTGGAAGTCAAAGTGGAATTGATTGCTGGATCAATGCTTGCACAATCGATTTCAAATATTACTTGTATGCTGATGACTCAAAAAATGCAAACCTTCAGATACAAATTTCCACCTGCCTGCTGGACCTTTTCACTTGAAGGTCTCAGCCTCAGGATGTGTTAGGGTAAACTAGGTAGACTGCTGTGTACTACCAGACAGGGCATTAGTTTTACCTTCCAGAAATAGCCTTTCTTGAGGACAACATTATGTCTTAATGATTATTCTCTCACAAGACTTCGAGCACTGTACACACTTAACAAATACTAACTGTTAGAAAAATAGTGGTGGAGATTGCAAGTGGCTACTCAGCATGAAAGGGAGGAGCAGATGAAGACATTCAGTCTGCAGCCTCTTGGCCACTCCAGGGCTTAACTGACAAAGTAGAAGGCAGTGTGGTATATTGAAAAGACTACATAACTGCTCCATATTTTAGCAGTTATGTGTTCAAATTCTGACCCTGCCAACTGGCAACTTTTAACGACTTACTCACAGCTGTGAAATGAGGCTGATAACATCCACTTTAACAAGTTTTTGAGAGACTTGAAGTTGGTTAAGCATAGAACGTGCCCAAAACGATACCTGGTACTTAGTAGATGCTAGCTAAATGATTCATATGCTCATGCTAGTTCAAATTTGTATGCTTCCTTATGCTTCGTAAGGGGTTCTCATGCTTTATCGCACTTGGTCCTCACAACCACTCTAAGGAATGAGGGGTGACTATGGTCTCCATTTTGAAAATAAGAAAAATGAGGCCAGAGGTCTTCAGCTGGTAGTTGGGGAGCCAGAATTAAGAATTGCTTTTTTTCTGACACCAAATCATTCTTCCATGTCAGCCCTTTGCAAAAGCATCCCAATTCTACATCCAAGGCAGAATCAGTTCCTGTTTCCCACTGCCTCTACTTCTAAAGCTCCTTAAGTACACTCTGTATACGCTACATCCTAATGCTGAACACATTTCTTTATAGTTATATATGGGTTTAATTTTCTCAAATATGATGAGTTATTTAAAGCAGACCTATGACTATCTCAGTGTGCACAGTGTTTGACATGTAGTAGGTACTCAATACAGGTTTGTCGAATTGATGAAGGCAAGAATCGGAATGTAGCAGAGTCGAAGGTTTTCTTAATTAAAGAAAAACGGAACTGAAAGCACTGTTTGGCATATTTTCCTGAAGCCAGCATGAGCGCTAACAAGACAGGAAGCATCCATCTGCAAGTAATGTGCACAACCTGCCCCACTGAGAATGTTAATTATGTTTTTAAAGGGAGACAGGGAGCCCTCATGGCTTTTCTTTTCTTTTCTTTTTTTTTTTTTTTGGCACAAAACAGTAGAGAAAAGGATGGCCCACAGAAAGAATGCTAAATAATTTCTCCGATTTGCGTTGCCAGCTCCCTGTGTAGTTCTAGGAAGAGGGAGGATTCCTGAAAGGAAGCTCTCATGAAAATTTATCTGGGAGAGATATTTGATCCCCGTTGCTCAGATGATGATTCTACAGATACCCTCATGTCCAGACATTTCTTCAACACTTCTTATGGCCTTGTCCACGTTCTCTCCCAGTCTGAATCCTTCCTATCTTCTGGAACATCGCTCTGTACACAGCTCCTCTCTACTCTCATATATTCTTTGTGGGAAATGGAAATAATTCCATACATTTGCAAGGTCAATTTTAAGATGCATTGTTAACATTTTAGTTTTTTATTTTTATGGGTTTGTTTATTTTTGTTTTTGGAGACAGAGTCTCACTCTGTTTCCCGGGCTGGAGTGCAGTGGGGTGATCTTGGCTCACTGCAACCACCGCATTTCAAGTTCAAGCAATTCTCATAACGCCTCAGCCTCCTGAATAGCTGGGACTGCAGGCATGTGCCACCATGCCAGGTTAATTTTTGTACTTTTAGTAGAGACAGGGTTTCACCATATTGGCTGGGCTGCTCTTGAACTCCTGGCCTCAAGCAATCCACCCACCTTAGTCTCACAAACTGTTGGTATTACAGGAGTGAGCCACCATGCCCAGCCTAATGTTTCAATGTGCATATTTTTGGACCCAGTAACCCCGCTTTTGGGTTCTCTACCTTACAGAAATTCTATCTATCTATCTGTCTGTCTATCTATCTATCTATCTATCTATCTATCTATCTATCTATCCATCTATCTATCAATCAATCATCTATCATAGGCTTACGTGCAATAATAAAACTAAAAATATCTTCAAGTTTCATCAATAAAAGACTGTTTACATAAATCTGCTATAGCCATTTTATAGAAGTGTTAAAGTGAATAAGATAGATCTCTATGCAATGATATAGCTGTATAATGTTGAAAAGGAAAGTTCCAGAATAATGTATATTGTAAGACCCTCATTGTATGTACAGAAAAATACAGCAGGATATTTAACAAATATTTATCAAGTGTATGCTACATGCCAGGCAGTGAACAGGAAAAAAAAAATCTGCTTTTGTGGAAGTTCAATTTTTATGCAGAGAAATGGGAACAATAAACATAATACATAGGAGAGCTACCTAATATGATAAAAGATAATATAAGCACTAAGAAAAAATAATAGAGTGGACAGTGATAACTGCTGAGGCTAAGTGTGATTGGTCCTGAAGGAAGGGATGGGGGATTCATTTTCTACTTTATTTACTTCTTTGTTGCTCAAATGAGTATGTATTATTCTCATTACTTTTTAAGAAGTTACAGGGTTCCCCCACTCTCTCTTCTATCTTCAACTTCACTTATTCAATTAGATCTTTCCCTTCCTTTCACTTTCAAAAACTCAGGAGTTTCTCTTCCACCTTAAAAACAAAAACAAACTAAAGCAAAATCCTCCCTTATTTTGAAGTCCCCTGTGTTTACAAGGCCTCGTATATTATTGGCTTTTTTTTTTGATGTCTTCCTAATTTGGATCTCCATTTGAAACTTTCTTTGTAGTTTAGACGCCATGTGACTGTCCCTTTGGGATATCAAACTGAGCATATTTAAAACTGAATCTGTTATGTCCCTTTTAAGCTATATCTTCTATGTTTTGTTCCACAATTGGGGCACTACCATATAACCATCAATTAAGATTGAAAGCTGGGAGTCACCTGTTGTGGAAATTTATCCTACTCCTGTCTATAGCACTAGCACAAGGCACAATGTCTGGCACCTAGCAGGGTACTCAATACACATTTGAAAGTAGGAAAGGAAGATTAATTGTGGCTTCATGAGTTTACCACAATGTGTCATTTTCCTATTGGGCAGAAAGAAGTTTGGAATTTCTCAGCTACTTTGAAACCATGTAGGTTCATATAACTAATCCTAGAGAGTGGAGTGTAGACAGTAGTGAAGTACTCTACTTTTGGGCCTAGCCATAAAATATCCCAAAGATTCCATGTGATCCTTCATATACTATCATACTTTTCCTATCTGCATGGCTGAAAGTAATGGACTCCAAAGCTAGGAAGAGAACAGCACATACGTGGAAGAAACTGGATCCCTTCACCATCATTTCTTTAAAGAAAGTCATGCAAGAAAGCTACTTGTCCAGGAGCATCCACATTAAACTTTCCATAATCAAAGTATGAACTCTTATTGAATTAATCTACTAAGGTTATGAAGTTGTTCGTTGCAGCAGGTAGTATTAATTACTCTAATACAGGCTTCAAAATACAGTTCTTCCTGTGGACTTAACCTTACATAATTGTGCTATTTAACAAGAATATGCATTCTTAGACATGAGTACAGTAATTAATTAGCATTGTATTTGACAATTTGTAGCACGGTTCTACAGAGATGCTTCCCAACACTGTATCTTTGCAATACCTCTTCCATTTCTTTTTTCAAATTTCCTTGTGCTCTTCTATGCTCTGAACTCTAGACTTATCCACTATGATATACACTCTACATGCAATAACTGATTCATTCTGTTGGCTAGAGTAAGGTTTACATTAACCTTCATTATGTGCAATAGTTTCCACTATTCCTGAGATGCCTGCTGATCTTTAATTTTTCTTTCTCAACCATTTCCTGAAAACTTTTTCAGCTGCCCTACATTTCATATCCATTGCGATAAATATTAGATATTGGTAAGTTCAATGCTCCTTTTGTACACCTGTTGCCATCCATTATGGATCAAAACTGTTCACCAGATACAAAATAGATAGGAGGTGAGGCCACAGTAGAGGACACAGCATGCATTGCAAATCTACCTACTTGAAGACAGCATGGACTGTGCTCACTGGTTGAGAGGGGATGGACAAGTCTGGTCCCTGAGCTTTCCACTGGCTGAGAATGTTTACAGCTGTGCTCAAAGCATCAGGAAATACATAATTATGATAGTACGTGTCAACAGCGTACTAGCATAAAATGTTGCCTACATAACCAACATTTAGAAAAATATTTCAGAGGGGGCGGAGCAAGATGGCCGAATAGGAACAGCTCCAGTCTCCAACTCCCAGCGCCAGCGACACAGAAGACCGGTGATTTCTGCATTTTCAACTGAGGTACTGGGTTCATCTCACTGGGGAGTGCCGGACGATCGGTGCTGGTCAGCTGTTGCAGCCCGACCAGCGAGAGCTGAAGCAGGGCGAGGCATCGCCTCACCTGGGAAGCGCAAGGGGGAAGGGAATCCCTTTTCCTAGCCAGGGGAACTGAGACACACAACACCTGGAGAATCGGGTAACTCCCACCCCAATATTGCGCTTTAAGCAAACAGGCACACCAGGAGATCATATCCCACACCTGGCCGGGAGGGTCCCACGCCCACGGAGCCTCCCTCATTGCTAGCACAGCAGTCTGTGATCTACCAGCAAGGCAGCAGCGAGGCTGGGGGAGGGGCGCCCGCCATTGCTGAGGCTTAAGTAGGTAAACAAAGCTGCTGGGAAGCTCCAACTGGGTGGAGCTCATAGCAGCTCAAGGAAACCTGCCTGTCTCTGTAGACTCCACCTCTGGGGACAGGGCACAGCTACACAACAACAACAACAACAACAAAGCAGCAGAAACCTCTGCAGACGCAAACGACTCTGTCTGACAGCTTTGAAGAGAGCAGTGGATCTCCCAACACGGAGGTTGAGATCTGAGAACGGACAGACTGCCTGCTCAAGTGGGTCCCTGACCCCTGAGTAGCCTAACTGGGAGACATCCCCCACTAGGGGCAGTCTGACACCCCACACCTCACAGGGTGGAGTACACCCCTGAGAGGAAGCTTCCAAAGCAAGAATCAGACAGGTACACTCGCTGTTCAGAAATATTCTATCTTCTGCAGCCTCTGCTGCTGATACCCAGGCAAACAGGGTCTGGAGTGGACCTCAAGCAATCTCCAACAGACCTACAGCTGAGGGTCCTGACTGTTGGAAGGAAAACTATCAAACAGGAAGGACACCTACACCAAAACCCCATCAGTACAACACCATCATCAAAGACCAGAGGCAGATAAAACCACAAAGATGGGGAAAAAGCAGGGCAGAAAAGCTGGAAATTCAAAAAATAAGAGCACATCTCCCCCGGCAAAGGAGTGCAGCTCATCGCCAGCAACGGATCAAAGCTGGACGGAGAATGACTTTGACGAGATGAGAGAAGAAGGCTTCAGTCCATCAAACTTCTCAGAGCTAAAGGAGGAATTACGTACCCAGTGCAAAGAAACTAAAAATCTTGAAAAAAAAGTGGAAGAATTGACGGCTAGAGTAATTAATGCAGAGAAGGTCATAAACGAACTGACAGAGATGAAAACCATGACACGAGAAATACGTGACAAATGCACAAGCTTCAGTAACCGACTCGATCAACTGGAAGAAAGAGTATCAGCGATTGAGGATCAAATGAATGAAATGAAGCGAGAAGAGAAACCAAAAGAAAAAAGAAGAAAAAGAAATGAACAAAGCCTGCAAGAAGTATGGGATTATGTAAAAAGACCAAATCTACGTCTGATTGGGGTGCCTGAAAGTGAGGGGTAAATGGAACCAAGTTGGAAAACACTGTTCAGGATATCATCCAGGAGAACTTCCCCAACCCAGTAGGGCAGGCCAACATTCAAATCCAGGAAATACAGAGAACGCCACAAAGATACTCCTCGAGAAGAGCAACTCCAAGACACATAATTGCCAGATTCACCAAAGTTGAAATGAAGGAAAAAATCTTAAGGGCAGCCAGAGAGAAAGGTCGGGTTACCCACAAAGGGAAGCCCATCAGACTCACAGCAGATCTCTCGGCAGAAACTCTCCAAGCCAGAAGAGAGTGGGGGCCAATATTCAACATTCTTAAAGAAAAGAATTTTAAACCCAGAATTTCATATCCAGCCAAACTAAGTTTCATAAGTGAAGGAGAAATAAAATCCTTTACAGATAAGCAAATGCTTAGAGATTTTGTCACCACTAGGCCTGCCTTACAAGAGACCCTGAAGGAAGCACCCAACATGGAAAGGAACAACCGGTACCAGCCATTGCAAAACCATGCCAAAATGTAAAGACCATCGAGGCTAGGAAGAAACTGCATCAACTAACGAGCAAAATAACCAGTTAATATCATAATGGCAGGATCAAGTTCACACATAACAATCTTAACCTTAAATGTAAATGGACTAAATGCTCCAATGAAAAGACACAGACTGGCAAACTGGATAAAGAGTCAAGATCCATCAGTCTGCTGTATTCAGGAGACCCATCTCACACGCAGAGACATAAATAGGCTCAAAATAAAGGGATGGAGGAAGATTTACCAAGCAAATGGAGAACAAAAAAAAGCAGGGGTTGCAATCCTAGTGTCTGATAAAACAGACTTTAAACCATCAAAGATCAAAAGAGACAAAGAAGGCCATTACATAATGGTCAAGGGATCAATTCAACAGGAAGAGCTAACTATCCTAAATATATATGCACCCAATACAGGAGCACCCAGATTCATAAAGCAAGTCCTTAGAGACTTACAAAGAGACTTAGACTCCCATACAATAATAATGGGAGACTTCAACACTCCACTGTCAACATTAGACAGATCAACAAGACAGAAAGTTAACAAGGATATCCAGGAATTGAACTCATCTCTGCAGCAAGCAGACCTAATAGACATCTATAGAACTCTCCACCCCAAATCAACAGAATATACATTCTTCTCAGCACCACATCGTACTTACTCCAAAATTGACCATATAATTGGAAGTAAAGCACTCCTCAGCAAATGTACAAGAACAGAAATTATAACAAACTGTCTCTCAGACCACAGTGCAATCAAACTAGAACTCAGGACTAAGAAACTCAATCAAAACCGCTCAACTACATGGAAACTGAACAACCTGCTCCTGAATGACTACTGGGTACATAACGAAATGAAGGCAGAAATAAAGATGTTCTTTGAAACCAATGAGAACAAAGATACAACATACCAGAATCTCTGGGACACATTTAAAGCAGTGTGTAGAGGGAAATTTATAGCACTAAATGCCCACAAGAGAAAGCAGGAAAGATCAAAAATTGACACTCTAACATCGCAATTAAAAGAACTAGAGAAGCAAGAGCAAACACATTCCAAAGCTAGCAGAAGGCAAGAAATAACTAAGATCAGAGCAGAACTGAAGGAGATAGAGACACAAAAAACCCTCCAAAAAATCAATGAATCCAGGAGTTGGTTTTTTGAAAAGATCAACGAAATTGATAGGCTGCTAGCAAGACTAATAAAGAAGAAAAGAGAGAAGAATCAAATCGACGCAATTAAAAATGATAAAGGGGATATCACCACCGACCCCACAGAAATACAAACTACCATCAGAGAATACTATAAACACCTCTACGCGAATAAACTGGAAAACCTAGAAGAAATGGATAATTTCCTGGACACTTACACTCTTCCAAGACTAAACCAGGAAGAAGTTGAATCCCTGAATAGACCAATTGTAGGCTCTGAAATTGAGGCAATAATTAATAGCCTACCAACCAAAAAAAGGCCAGGACCAGATGGATTCACAGCTGAATTCTACCAGAGGTATAAGGGGGAGTTGGTACCATTCCTTCTGAAACTATTCCAATCAATAGAAAAAGAGGGAATCCTCCCTAACTCATTTTATGAGGCCAACATCATCCTGATACCAAAGCCTGGCAGAGACACAACAAAAAAAGAGAATTTTAGACCAATATCCCTGATGAACATCGATGCAAAAATCCTCAATAAAATACTGGCAAACCGGATTCAACAACACATCAAAAAGCTTATCCACCATGATCAAGTGGGCTTCATCCCTGGGATGCAAGGCTGGTTCAACATTCGCAAATCAATAAACATAATCCAGCATATAAACAGAACCAAAGACAAGAACCACATGATTATCTCAATAGATGCAGAAAAGGCTTTTGACAAAATTCAATAGCCCTTCATGCTAAAAACGCTCAATAAATTCGGTACTGATGGAACGTACCTCAAAATCATAAGAGCTATTTATGACAAACCCACAGCCAATATCATACTGAATGGGCAAAAACTGGAAAAATTCCCTTTGAAAACTGGCACAAGACAGGGATGCCCTCTCTCACCACTCCTATTCAACATAGTGTTGGAAGTTCTGGCTAGGGCAATTAGGCAAGAGAAAGAAATCAGGGGTATTCAGTTAGGAAAAGAAGAAGTCAAATTGTCCCTGTTTGCAGATGACATGATTGTATATTTAGAAAACCCCATTGTCTCAGCCCAAAATCTCCTTAAGCTGATAAGCAACTTCAGCAAAGTCTCAGGATACAAAATTAATGTGCAAAAATCACAAGCATTCTTATACACAAATAACAGACAAACAGAGAGCCAAATCATGAATGAACTTCCATTCACAATTGCTTCAAAGAGAATCAAATACCTAGGAATCCAACTTACAAGGGATGTGCATAATCCTCAAGGAGAACTACAAACCACTGTCAGTGAAATAAAAGAGGACACAAACAAATGGAAGAACATACCATGCTCATGGATAGAAGAATCAATATCTTGAAAATGGCCATACTGCCTGCTGCACTGAGAGATTCAATGCCATCCCCATCAAGCTACCAATGAGTTTCCTTCGAATTGGAAAACTGCTTTAAAGTTCATATGGAACCAAAAAGAGCCCGCATCTCCAAGACAATCCTAAGTCAAAAGAACAAAGCTGGAGGCATCACGCTTACCTGACTTCAAACTATACTACAAGGCTACAGTAACCAAAACAGCATGGTACTCGGTACCAAACAGAGATATAGACCAATGGAACAGAACAGAGTCCCTTGGAAATAATACCACACATCTACAGCCATCTTGATCTTTGACAAACCGGAGAGAACAAGAAATGGGGGAAAGGATTCCATTTAATAAATGGTGCTGGGAAAATTGGCTAGCCATAAAGTAGAAAGCTGAAACTGGATCCTTACCCCATAATGAAAATTAATTCAAGATGGATTAGAGACTTAAATGTTAGACTAATACCATAAAATCCTAGAGGAAAACCCTAGGTAGTACCATTCAGGACATAGGCATGGGCAAAGACTTCCATGTCAAACACCAAAAGCAACGGCAGCAAAAGCAAAATGGACAAATGGGATCTAATTAAATCCAAAGTATCGCACAGCAAAAGAAACTACCATCAGAGTGAACAGGCAACCACAGAATGGGAGAGAAAATGTTTGCAATCTACTCATCTGACAAAGGGCTAATATCCAGAACCTACAAAGAACTCAAACAAATTTACAAGAAAACAAACAACCCCATCAAAAGTGGGCAAAGGATATGAACAGACATTTCTCAAAAAGAAGACATTCATACAGCCAACAGAGATATGAAAATGCTCATCAATTGGCCATCAGAGAAATGCAAATCAAAACCACAATGAGATACCATCTCACACCAGTTAGAATGGCTTATCATTAAAAGTCAGAAAGAACAACAGATGCTGGAGAGGATGTGGGAGAAATAGGGAACACTTTTACACCAAGTTGGTGTGGATTGTAAACTAGTTCAAACCATTATGGAAAACAGTATGGCACCCTGCCATCTGAAACTAGCTACCATATGACCAGCCATCCCATTACTGGGGATATACCCAAAGGATTATAAATTGTGCTGCTATAAAGACACATGCACATGTGCTGTTTACTGGCACTATTCCACAATAGCAAGACTTGAATCAACCTGCAAATGTCCATCAGTGACAGATTGGATTAAGAAAATGTGGCACATATAATAATCATGGAATACCATGCAGCCATACATGAGCTGCGCCCTGTAGGGACATGGATGGAAGAATCCATCATTCTTAGCAAACTATCACAAGAACAGAAAACCAACACCGTATGCCTCACCGGTGTGGAACTGAACAATGAGATCATCACTTGGACTCCAGGAAGGGGAACATCACACACCGGGGCCTATCATGGGAGGGGGGGAGGGGGGGATTGCATTGGGAGTTATAATCTGATGTAAATGACGAGTTGATGGGTGCAGTAGACCAACATGGCAAGTAATATACATGTAACAAACTGCAATGCTATGCACATGTACCCTACAACTTACAGTATAATAATAATAAATAAATTAAAAAAAAAAAAAAAAGAAAAATAAATATTTCAGAGGAAAACATCTGTAAGTCAAACTGGTACTGGCTGGACATTGGTGGGGGATATAGGTGTATCAGCCTGCTTTGCTCTACAGTTATAGCCAAAAGATAGCCAAACTTGGCTATGAATTATACTGTAGTAGGTTATATCTGGTTGTGAATGGACTTGGAATAGGTCCTCAGTCTAAAGAACAATTGGCACCTGAAACAAGGATGCCTATAGAGGTAAAGATTGCCTGATTTGTAGACTGTTGGTCCAGTCTTGAAGAGTTTTACCTTTGGGTAGCCTTGGAACTCCAACAAGAGTTTGAATGTAAAGTGGGGATTCTTACAAAAGTGAACTTGTATGGGATTTGTAAAAAGTCTCTTAGGTAAATTCCATGGCTTTACTGACTGGGTCTTTTAGTCTTCTAAAATATGTCTTCCTCTGGTGGTTATAAGATAGGGATTAGAAGATGTACAATTTGAGTTGTATTGGGGTTATGAATGAATTCCATTGATAATGGTTATTAGTAGACAGAAGAGAGATTCTTGAAACTGACACCTTGCTGGATTGAACTGTTGTCTCATGCTCTGTGCAGAAGCATGAAGATATCTAGGGCTGCAAGAACTCTCCCTGTCTCCTTCCTTACCATTTTATTCCTACAAATTGCCTGGCATCTCTTTACATTTGATCCCAAACCATACATGATGACTCCTTACATCCTTAATTTACTGTTTTATTCACCCATTATCCTCTTTCAATTTTAAGCTTTCTTAGATCAGTGGGACACTGGGAAAATACAGTTTTCATATAATGTATCTACAACCATACACAACAATATCCTTTAGGAGGAAAGGCTGTCTGTTTTAGTGATTTTTATTGTCTTCTCTTTGCTTAAATGTTCCAACAAATGACACTGGAACAAATTGACAGCCACAAGAAAATAAGAAGAAGGAAATCTAGACAAAAACCTTGTAATTTTTGCAAAAATTAACTCAAATGGATCGTAGACATCAATGTAAAATAAAAACTAGAAAACTCGTAGAAGCTAGCACAGGAGAAAATATAGGTGACTTTGGGCTTGACAATGACTTTAGATACAACATCGAAAGCATAATCCATGAAAGAAAAAAATTGAGAAGTTGAATTTAATTACAGGTAGAAACTTCTGTTCTGTAAAAGACAGTGTTAAGAGAATGAAAAGATAAGTCTCAGACTGGGAGAAAATACTTACAAAACACATGTTTGATAAAGTACTGATATCCAAAATACACGAAGAATTTTTAAAACTCAACAATTATAAAAACAACCTAGTTAAAAATGGGCAAAAGATATAAACAGACACCACACCAAACATACATACAGATATCAAATAAGAATATGAAAAGATCCTCAACATCATATGTCATTAGGGAATTAATTACAAATTCAACATCAAATATACCAACATCCACATAATGGTATTCCCAGAAAAAAGACAGACAAAGTGTGTAGAAAATGTTTGAGGAAATAATAGTCTAAAACTTCACAAATTTTGTTTTTAAAAACCCATTTACACACCTAAGAAGCTCCATAAATTTTAAATAGGATAAATTCAAAGATATGGACACTGAGACACATTATAATCAAACTTTCAACAGCCAAAGATAATCTTCACAGCTGCAATAGGGAATTGACCCATAATATATGAGGGATTGAAAACAGAATTAATACTAAATTTCTCAGCAGGAACCATGAAGGCTGGAAGGCAATGGGATGACATATTTAAATTGTTGAAAGTAAACAAACAAACAAAAAAACCTTTCAACCACAAATTTTATACCTGGAAATATTAACTTTCAAGGATGAAGTAAAAATTAAGAAATTCCCAGATAAAGAAGTTCTTTACTAGTAGGCATGCTCACAAGCAATGCTAAAGGAAGTTCTTCAGGCTTAAATGAAAGACCTGAGCACTATTAACTTGAAGCCGTATGAAGAAATAAAGAACACTGGTAAAAGTAACTATATAGGCAAATAAACTATCCAGTATTATTGTAATCTGGTTTTTCAACCAAAATTAATGCTGTTGAGGTAGAAATAATTTGATAAAGGTTTATTGGAAGCCAGATTTGGGGGTCAACCTGGGAAGACATACCAACAAAGTTGGGGATGTTCCAAAGTCTGCGACAAGTCGGAAGGCTTTTATGGGAACATCTAGACGAAGGGAAGAGGATTCCTTATACTGGAGTTGTCCTTTTCATTGGAGGGTGCGCTAAAAAAGTTTAAATCATTGGATACAGATGACAACATATAGGCTAAAATGTCTACATGCAAGACAATCAGTACAACTTCATGATACAGAAACAAATCAGTGTCCTTTTCAGTGTCAGTAGGCTATTCATGTGGAACTCACAATAAGATTTGAGGGACTCATGATAAGATTCTTTATCCAGGGACAGGATGTAAGCCATGAATCATGACTTCCCCCAAGTGGATTAATTTGGAGGCCTACCAAATGTGACCTACAGGTTATCAGGTTTGTAAGTTCTCTTTTATTATAGATGATTTAAAAGAGAAATCTATAAAACAGTAATTATAAATCTATCTGACTGTGTATGTAATATATAAATATTTAATTTGTGACAATAACAGTATAAAGACGGAGGGACAGAGATGTATAGGGGCAGAGTTTTTGTAAATGGTTGAACCTGCATTGGTATTAATTCAAAGTAGTTGTCTAATTTTAACGTGTTAATTGCAATACTCAAGGTAACCACTGAGAAAAACTTTAAAATACAGGAAAAAAATGAGAAGGGAATCAAAATGGTACACTACAAAAAAAATCAATTAAATTTTAAAAAAGGAATTAATGGAGTAATTGAGGAACAAAAAGTATATGACATACTGAGGACAAATAGTAAAATGACAGAAATGTTTTTTTTTTTTAATCAGTAATTACTTTAAATGTAAGTGGATTAATTTTTCCAATTAAAATGAAGAGATTGGCAGAATAGATTTAAAAAAAACATGATTTATCTATATGCTGTCTGCATGAGAATCACTTTAGATCCAAAGACTAAAAAAGACTGAAAGTAAAGAATGTAAAGATATATTTTATGTAAATAGCTCATACAATGCCACATTATTCAGCTACAACAAGAAAGAAAGTATTGATTGACACTTGCTACAACATGGATAAACCTTGAACACATTACGTTAAGTGAAATAATTCAGATATAAAAAGTCACATATTGTACGATTCAATTTATGTGAAATATCCTAAATAAACATTTCTATTGAGACAGAAAGCAGATTAGTAGTTGTCAAGGATGTGGCGTGAGGGTAATGGGAATTACTGCTTCATAGGTGAAGGATTTATCTTAGAGGTAAGAAAATTCTGGAACTAGATAGTCGTGATGGTTGAACAACATTGTGAAAGTACTTAATGCCACAGAATTGTATAGTTTCAAATTATTACAATGGTAATTTTTTTTTCTTTTCCTTTTATTATTATTATTATTATACATGCCCGAGGGGTACATGTGCATAACATGCAGGTTTGTTACATATGTATATTTGTGCCATGTTGTTGTGTGCTGCACCCATCAACTCGTCAGCACCCATCAACTCGCTACATCAGAGTAACTCCCAATGCACCTCCCCCTCCCTCCCATGATAGGGACCCCCGTGTGTGATAAATCTCTTCCCGAAACCAGGTGATCTCATTGTTCAGTTCCCACCTAAGTGAGTGAGAACATGCAGGTTTGGTTTTGTTCTTGCAATAGTTTGCTGAGAACGATGGTTTTCTGTACGCGATCCATGTCCCTACAGACACAAACTCATCCTTTTTTATGGCTGCATAGTATTCCATGGTGTATATGTGCCACATTTTCTTTAATCCAGTCTGTCACTGATGGACATTTGGGCTGATTCCAAGTCTTTGTTATTAGAATAATGCCTAGTCATGTGTGCATGTGTCTTATAGCAGCATGATTTATAACTTTGGATATATACCCAGTAATGGGATGATAATATATGGTACTTCTAGTTCTAGATCCTTGAGGAATTGCCATACTGTTTTCCATAATGGTTGAACTAGTTTACAATCCCACCAACAGTGTAAAAGTGTTCCTATTTCTCCACATCCTTTCCAGCACCTGTTCTTTCCTGACTTTTTAATGATCGCCATTCTAACTGGTATGAGATGTATCTCATTGTGGTTTTGATTTATGCTTCTGATGGCCAGTGATGATGAGCATTTTTTCATGCGTCTGTTGGCTGTAAGGAATGTCTCTTTGAGAAATGTCTTACCCATATCCTTTGCCCACTTTTTGATGGGTTGTTTGTTTTTTCCCTGTAAATTTGTTTGAGTTCTTTGTAGGTTCTGATATTAGCCCTTTGTCAGATGTGATAGATTGCAAACATTTTCTCCCCATTCTAGGTTGCCTGTTCACTCTGATGGTAGTTTCTTTTTGCTGTGCAGAAGCTCTTAGTTTAATTAGATCCCATTTGTCCATTTTGGCTTTTGTTGCCGCTTGCTTTTGGTGTTTTAGATGAAGTCCTTTGCCCATGCCTATGTCCTGAATGGTATTACCTAGGTTTTCTAGGGTTTTTATGGTATTAGGTCTAACATTTAAGTCTCTAATCCATCTTGACTCACTTTTCGTATAAGGAGTAAGGAAAGGATCCAGTTTCAGCTTTCTACTTATGGCTAGCCAATTTTCCCAGCACCATTTATTAAATAGGGAATCCTTTTCCATTTCTTTGTTTTGTCAGGTTTGTCAAAGATCAGATGGCTGTAGATGTGTGGTATTATTTCTGAGGACTCTGTTCTGTTCCATTGGTCTATGTCTCTGTTTTGGTACCAGTACCGGTGCTGTTTTGGTTACTGCCTTGTAGTGCATAGTTTGAAGTCAGGTATGCGGGATGCCTCCAACTTTGTTCTTTGACTTAGGATTGTCTGGCAATGTGGGGTCTCTTTTTTGGTTCCGTATGAACTTTAGCAGTTTTTTCCCAATTTGGTGAAGAAAGTCATTGGTAGCCGATGGGGATGGCATTGGACCTTATAAATTACCTTTGGGCAGTATGGCCATTTTCATGATAATGATTCTCCTATCCATGAGCATGGTATGTTCTTCCATTTGTTTGTGTCTCCTTTATTTCACTGAGCAGTGGTTTCAGGTTCTCCTTGAAGAGGTCCTTTACATCCCTTTGTAAGTTGGATTCCTGCATTTTATTCCTTCTCTTTTGAAGCTAAATTGTGAATGGAAGTTCATTCATGTTTTGGCTCTCTGTTTGTCTGTTACTGGTGTATAAGAATGCTTGTGATTTTTGGTACATTAATTTTGTATCCTGAGACTTTTACTAGTTGCTTATCAGCTTAAGGAGATTTTGGGTTGAGACAATGGGGTTTTCTAAATATACAATCATGTCATCTGCAAACAGGGACAATTTAACATCTTTTCCTAACTGAATACCCTTTGATTTCTTTCTTTGCCTGATTTCGTTCTAGCCAGAACTTCCAACACTATGTTGTCCAACTTGGTTCCATTTTCTCTACTTCAGGCACTCTAATCGACGATTTGGTCTTTACATAATCCCATACTCTCTCTTGCAGGCTTTGTTTTGTTCTTTAGATTTCTTCTTGTTTCATTTCTTATCTTCTATTTGATCCTCAATCGCTGATACTCTTTCTTCCAGTTGATCGAAGCCGGTTACTGAAGCTTTTGTGATTTGTCACCGGGTGATTTCTCGGTCGCGGTTTCATCTCACGTTCATTTATGGCCTCTCTGTATTACCTTTATTCTAGTTATCAATTCTTCCACTCTTTCAAGATTTTATTTTTGCACTGGTATCGAATTCTCCTTTAGTTCTGAGAAGTTTGATGACTGGTTTTCTTCTTTATCTTCATTAAAGTTATTCTTCCTCATTCAGTTTTGATCCATATGAGCAGGTTCTTTGACAATCCCCCCCATCTGCCTCTCTGGTCTTTGATGATGGTGATGTACTGATGGGTTTTGGTGTAGGTGTCCTTCCTGTTTGTTAATTCTTCCTTTCTAACAGCTCAGGACCTCAGCTGTAGATCTGTTGGAGATTGCTTGACGTCCACTCCAGACCCTGTTTGCTCTGTAATCAGCAGCAGAAGCTGCAGAAGATAGAATATTTCTGAACAGCGAGTGTACCTGTCTGATTCTTACTTTGGAAGCTTCCTCTCAGGGGTGTACTCCACAGTGTGAGGTGTGGGGTGTCGGTGGTCTTCCCCTAGTGGGGGATGTCTCCCAGTTAGGCTACTCAGGGGTCAGGGACCCACTTGAGCAGGCAGTCTGTCCGTTCTCAGATCTCAACGTCCATGTTGGGAGATCTACTGCTCTCTTCAAAGCTGTCAGACAGAGTCATTTGCGTCTGCAGAGGTTTCTGCTGCTTTTTTTTGTTGTTCTTGTTGTTGTTGTTGTTTAGCTGTGCCCTGTCCCCAGAGGTGGAGTCTACAGAGACAGGCAGGCTCCTTGAGCTGCTGTGAGCTCCACCCAGTTCGAGCTTCCCAGCGGCTTTGTTTACCTACTTAAGCCTCAGCAATGGTGGGCACCCCTCCCCCAGCCTCACTGCTGCCTTGCCCTTAGATCGCAGACTGCTGTACTAGCAATAAGGGAGGCTCTGTGGGCATGGGATCCTCCCGGCCAGGTGTGGGATATAATCTCCTGGTGTGCCCATTTGCTAAGACCCTTGATAAAGCGCAGTATTGGGGTGGGAGTTACCCGATTTTCCAGGTGTTGTGTGTCTCAGTTCCCCTGGCTAGGAAAAGGGATTCCCTTCCCCCTTGCACTTCCCAGGTGAGGCGATGCCTCGCCCTGCTTCAGCGCTCGCTGGTTGGGCTGCAGTAGCTGACCAGCACCAATTGTCCGGCACTCCCTAGTGAGATGAACCCAGTACCTCAGTTGAAAATGTAGAAATCACCTGTCTTCTGTGTCGCTCGCACTGGGAGCTGGAGACTGGAGCTGTTCCTATTCGGCCATCTTGCTCTACCCTATAACTACAATGGTAATTTTTAATGTATATTGTACCACTAGATAAAAGAAAGGGAAAAACACCATATAATCAATGGAGACTGATTCTGAGATAATCCAGAAGTTGAAAATAGTAGAAAAGTATTTTAAAGTAGTTACTATAACTATTTCCAAAGGCTTACCAAAAAATGTGCTAATAGTGAATGAAAAGATAGTATTAGAGCCAGATAGTTCAGAAAACTAGACCTCAAGACTACACACACACACACACACACACACACACACACACACACAACTGTCATATATCAAGAGGGTTAAAGTAGTGGGAAATTAAATGCTCCTTAGTATGAGGTTAAGAGATGTTATCAGGATACTGCAAAACTCTCTGTGGGAAAGAATAGAGACAACATTTTCATGCTCCACTGTAGTAAACACATGCTCCACTGTAGTAAACAAAAGACTTTATAGCTGGTCTTGAGACTAATCTCTTTCACCCTAGTAAATTTAATGCACTAACAGCTTTTAGTTTAGACTGTTTGGGATTAAAGATTAGAGTGGGATAATGTCACAGGAAGTCTTTAGTATCCCCATCTGGGCTTGTATTATTTCAGGGTTGAGCCTTCAAAAACCAATGTGCTTTCCTCAGATTACCTCCTATATTATCAATCTTGCCTTCAGTTCCCAAACAGTGATAAAGACACAGAGATATTTGGCTTTAAAGAAAAAGTGGAGTTTGAGCCGACAGAATCTCTGAGTATCTCTGAGTCCCTTCTTGCTCAGACAACTCACACATTTTCCCCAGGTTTCTGGTTATTAAAATTTATCATTGGCTCAATCTTTATTTGTCAATTTGAAATTGAACATTTAGTTTACATTACCCCCAATAGTTTGTTTTTTAACCAGAAACCATAGTTATGTTCTTGCTAGCAACAAAATGCTAAACAATAAAAAGTAAAGCTGTAGTTATCAAAGCAAGAATAATACCTTTAAAATATGTACTATTGAATTTTGTAGTAGACTGAAATTAGTTATCCCAGGGGTGAAATCTCTAAATGATCAAAGGGTTGTTGACTTTTTCTTCAGGACAAAAAACATAAAAATCTGATTCTTTTATACATTGTCCCCCACAAACCAATACTATGTTCAACTAATTTGTTTTGTTCAAAAGGCTGAAATGTATCTCAGTTGAAAATGCAACATTGAAAAATGATAATTCCTTTTATACATAATGATGCCTAAAGTTAAAAATATAACCAAACCTGGTTATAAATCTTATTATCTGGCAAATAAATAAGACTTGAGATAATGACTGTATAGGTAGATATATCTCTTAGAGTTAGGTTTTGGCTTTTGATCTATGTTAATTCATAGTTAGCCACTAAGGTAAGAATGTGATGGTTGAGCAATGATATTGAATTCTTTTTTATAAACTTAAATGAAATAAGGTAATACCAAAAAAACCTTATTTTAAGCATATGTCTCTTACAACTAGAATTTGAAGTGCGAAAAGCAACAAACACATTTCTCCAAAAACCCTGTTCTCTGACTTTTTCCTCCAACTCTACACTAGGAGCTATGTATTCTATCAGTAGTTTTTTCTGTAGCACCCTAGATTCTGTAAGGGAAAGTCTGCATTTACTTAATATGGCCACTTCCATTTTCTCGTGTTAACACAAAAAGCTTGCTATCATTTGTTGTTGCAGGCATGGCAAGTGGTATTATTCACAAATATTTATTTATGTCTCCAGTTTGCTTGACTTGACTGTTTCTGTATTGTCCTCAGTATACTATCCTGCCTCATTGACCAGGTTAATAGGCTCAACCATGTCAGACTTCTCAAGTTTGGCCAAAGAAATATGAGTCATGGAGACAGACAACATCATTAAGTAGTTTTTCTTTGCTACTCTTGTCTTTGCCCTCACTATCATGTAGATCTCTGAGGAGTGCTTCCAGTCTTGACATGTGTTTTTCTTTTCTTAGATCCTGAAAAGGACACTAGTATGAGAAGACATGTGGGGCTGAACCTAGCAGTCACAGTCAATTGAAGTCTGCATGCAACACAAGCAAGAAAAAAATGTTTCTTTGTTGTTGTTGGAAATCACTGAGTTATAGGGTGTTAGTTACTTGGCAAACACTAATACCAAAGAATACCAACAAAGGTTGTGATAAAAATAAACAAATGCCAAGCAGTTCAGTGAAGGTAAAATGTCTCCTCCCACACTGAGATGTGAGAAGCTAGCAAAAGAGAAACATAGAGCCAAACTTTTAGCCAGAAAGGACCTCAGACACCATCAGGTCCAAACCATTTATTTTCAACACATGAGGAAACATGTCCACAGGGCACTTGCCCAAGGGCACACAGCTAATTTGGATGAATGAAGTGGAGAAATATTGCTCTATGGTGGATCCAATGACATACATCATCAGGAAGCAAGAAAGAGAGGTGCAGCAAAGGCTAGGTTCTTGTGTAAATGGGATCTCTCCAATGAAAAGGCAGTACTTGAGCCAGTTCTCAATGACTGGAAAGATTTGAATAAGTGCAGGAACAAGAGAGATATACGTCCTGTGGCTAAGACTATGCAACCTCAAGTTTAGCTGTTGGAATATGCACAGTAAGCAATATAACAACATCTAATACTATAATTTGATGTAGGCTCCCTAGAAGATACAAGACCCGTGATTTATAGATGTTTTCTCAGGCTCTTCTCTCATGTCCGTCTTCCTTCTTTCTGCTAACACAAATAATGACTTGTATGTGAGAAGCATTGGACTGAGTCCTAGACTTTTGGAAAAGGAATGTATCCTTATCCCAAGGAGCTAGGAAACTAATAAAAATAGGACTATCTATCATTTAGCTATCTCTTTCTCTCTCTCTCTCTCTCTTTTTTTTTTTTTTTTCCTTTGAGACAGAGCTTTCTCTCTTGTCGCCCAGGCTGGAGTGCAATGGCGGAATCTTGGCTCACTAGACCTCCACCTCCCAGGTTCAAGCTATTCTCCTGCCTCAGCCTCCTGAGTAGCTGGGATTACAGGTACCCACCATCACACCCACATTTCGGTATCTCTTTATAACTACACTTTTTTCTATCTCTGTATCTATCCATCTCTGTGTCTACCTATGTACCTATATCTATCTTTACTTACCTGTTATCTACCTATTATATCTACCAACCTACCTACCAACCAACCAACCTACCTACTTACCTAGCACCATATACTCCCTTGTTACTGAGTACAATTTGAGAACAGACATAGTAAAGAGAGAATACCATTGTTGTTCAGAGGAGGCAGAGATTAATTCCAACAGAAGAGACAATAGTAGAAACCATAACAACATTTATCTTGGGCTTACTCTGAGCTAGGCTATGTTTAAGGGCTTTGCATGCATTAACTTATTTAATCCTCACCACTGTCCCATGTGGTAGTTTGTATGTCAACAGGAATTTATCTTTTCACATCTCTTGGCTCTGTTTTTCTCGGTCTTGGCTGGATTGTCAGCAGACTCTCCAGAGTGGTGGCAAAGTTGCAGTGCCGTATTGAGCCTACTGAAGCCTGAGGCAAAAGGAAAAATCTACATAATCCAGATCCTATCTTTGTTTTAAAGTTTGATATGTTGTTTATTATATTTTCATGCATTATTTTTTATTTTTTAAAGAGTTAAACCTTTACTTGATTCCTGAGTTTTTAAATAACCCTCTTTAGATTTTGCATGCGAGCAGTGTCTTGCTCACTTCACCCTAGTTCCAGCCCTGAAGAGAACTTCCACTAGTTCCAAAAGAGCTTTCCTTCATTAGCTTCCTAGTTCCTACCTCTCCAAGATATGACTGTCATTGGCTTGGCGTTGGTCCCATGCCCATCCCTGAACCAATCATCGATGCTTAAGAGGAATGCAGTGCTTTGATTCAGTGTTGCAGTTGGAGTGGGATCAGTCCCTTTCCATCTTGAGAGTGTTGGAGAAGGGTGTCTTATTAAGGCCTGCTGGAGGCAGAACCTGAAACGAGAATTCTCACTAGATTGATTGGGTTGCTACGGGGAGAGTTGTGCTCCAGAGAAGGGGGACAATACTACACAAGAATGTGGTTTCAGGTGAAGACTAGCTTCAAGGTGATCTCACTAAGTAAGGGAAAGGGGGCTGTTTTTTGTGTTCCCATGCCTGTCAGTCATTGGCAGAGGTCTAGTGGTGGCAGAGGAAGGCAGTTCTGTTTGGCCGAGTACATTTCTTTAGAGAATGTGGCAGCCGTGAGTTGTTACCGGCCAACACACACTGCAGCCAGGGATAGCTGCATGGCCCAGCAAAAGGGTCTTGCCAAGGCACGACCAGTGTCCACTTTAAGGGGTGGTCCCTAAAGATGCAATCAGTAGAAATGGATGCCAGTCAGGCATTCAACAGCTATCCTCTATACTTAGCTCCATAGCAAAGGAAACAGAATTGATTGTCCCTTAATGACATTGTTTCAGTTTTAAAAAAGTATACCATGCACACACTTTTGTACATCCTGATCCGGAATATTGAAAAGCAGAAGCTGCTTCCTGTGCTGCCTTCTTGCTGCCAGGCTTGTAAGTAAAAGCTTTTAGTGGAGAGCCGACAAGCAGTGCTGCTCACCTGAGCTCACCTCCCTGCTTTTGCACAACCCACCTGAGTCACAGCACATCAATGAATCATGCTGACGGGCCACATGTAGGCCCAGGGGTTGCTCAACAAGATGGCATTACGGTGAGCAAAATGGACTTCTTCCTTGAAAATTCCATTAGGGGAGGTGGCATAGCATTTAGACGTTCCATATCCCAGGAAGCTGTGCTAGTGCAGCAAACTGAAGTCGGAGGAGGAAAGAAAAGGGACCTGTTGTCAACTGCGTGCCAAGTGAGGGAGCCTGTATAAATGCTCCTCTGTCAGTGAGGGGAATGCCTGTCACCCTTTCATTAGCTGTAATTGAATGCCTACAGAGGCAGTAATTACAAATACCAGCCGGGCCTCACAGGCTCATCTGTTTTTGTTTGTCATCAGAGTAAGGGTATTGATCATTATTAGGGCCCTTCTTGCCTTTGCATAGGGATAGGAAATTGGATTAATAAAACCTCGCACATATTGTGTCACATACACCTGTAGGGAAGGCAGATCGGAAGTGCTATAAAATGCCAAGTGCTTGATTTCCTGAAGTGCCCAGGCTGTTAACACTTGTGGGTACTTCCTTTGGAGGATCTTATGCTCAGATTCTCCATCACCACAGCATCCTTCCTTTTGCTGGAGCCAACAGAACCCCACAAATAAGAAGCAAACTGAGTAGCTCTCCTCTTATGTCACCTCCATGCAGGCACCTTCAAAAGAATGGCCTTGTTTGGAAGACAACTCATTATTCCGAAAATTGGTAAATAAAAGGAAGAGCCAAGCATTTAACTGGCTTTTGCTACATGAAATGTGTCAAGGTTACCAAAGAATTAATGAGGTGATGTTTCTCTTTATAGAAGCTGTGCAGCTAATCAATAAAAAATAAATGGTGAAACTAGAGAATAGTTCTCAAATACCAGCGTGCATTAGAATCACCCAGAGGGCTTGTTAAGAAAAGAGTTTCTGGTTCAGTAAATCTGGGGTGGGGCTGGAAAATGTGCATTTTTAAGAAGTTCCCAGGTGATGGTGGTATTACTGGTCAGTGACCACCACCCTTTGAGAACTACTGGATTATAGCACCACTGTTGTGCAATCTTAAGGAAATAACCGAGTGAGGCAGTGATCATCGGTGACTGTTCATGTCACAAAAAGAGAAGCAACTAAGCAGTATGTGTTTCCTGATGGAAATACACAAAACCACCTATGAGGAATTTTTTGTCAGAATATTGATCCTGAACCAGTCAAGCAAGATCAACCCATCAGGTGACAGGAAATACAGGGGGCAGAGGAGCAAGGCAAACAATGTCACCACAGGGATGCAAACAGCAAAATTCAGCTTGTGGGAAACTCTTCAAGGCAAACAATGCAGTTATTGTTTGGAAGCAAAGAAGAAGGAGGGAAATCTGTGGATTCTAAGAGACTTAAGAGTCATATGATTCCAGTTATTAAACCTGTTTAGATCCTTATCTGATCCAAGGAACTGTGAAAAGGAAAATTGTGAAACAGAGAAATAGGAAAGCTGGCCAGATATTTGATGGCATCAAGGAATTACTGTCACCGTCATCTTCTTCGCACAGCTCAGTTCCTTCCCAACCTTTAGCTCTTGGTTTATTTTGTGTTTTTTTTTTTAATGTCTTTACTTTTATTTTATGTATTTATTTATTTTGAGACAGAGTCTTGCTCTGTTGCCCAGGCTGGAGTACAATGGCATGATCAGGACTCACTGTAACCTCAAACTTTTGGGCTTAAACAATCCTCCCTCCTCAGCCTCCCAAGTAGATGGAACTGCAGGTGCACACACCACCACACCTGGCAAATTTTTAGATTTTTTATAGAGACGGGCCTTACTGTATTGTCCAGTCTCGTCTCAAACTCCTGGCCTCAAGTAATATTCCCACCTTGGCATGCCAAAGTGCTGGGATTGCTGGGGTGAGCCCCCATACCTGGCCAACTCTTAGTTTAAAAGTCATCTTTTCAAGCAAGCTTTCTCTGATCACCTTATCTAGATAGCTCTCCTTCTCTATTTTAGTTTCTTGTTTGCTTATGGCATAGAACTGATCACTGGCTGTAATTATTTATTCATTTGTTTTTTGTGTGTCTCTCCTACTACACCGTAAACTCCATGAGGCCTTTGTATCTTAGCTGTGTGCCTAGCCCATTGCTAGAAACACAATAAATAAATAAACAAACACAATAATTATTTTCTAAATGAATTATCAATAAAGTCTTGGAGCATTTTAATGTTTTCAAATTATTTTTCCATACCTTTTTTTTAAGTTTTATTTTAGGTTTGGGGTACCTGTGCTGACTTTTTTATATAGGCAAACTCGTGTCACAGGGGCTTGTTGTACAGAATATTTCATCACCTAGATACTAAGTCTAGTATTGAATAGCTATTTTTTCTACTCCTCTTCCTCCTCCCACCATCTACCCTCAAATAGGCCCCAGTGTCTGTTTTTCCTTCTTTGTGTCCATGAGTTCTCATTATTTAGATAATGGCAAGGTTGTGGAGAAAAGGGAACACTTACACACTGTTGGTGGGAATGTAAATTTGTTCAACCGTTGTGGAAAGCAGTGTGACAATTCCTCAAAGAGCTAAAAGCAGAACTGCCATTCGACCCAGGAATTCCATTACTGGGCATATACCTAGAGGAATATAAATCTTTCTATCATAAAGACACATGCGTGTGAATGTTCATTGCAGCACTGTCCACAGTAGTAAAGACATGTGATATGGTTTGACTCTGTGTCCCCACCCAAATCTCATTTCAAATTGTAATCTCCATAATCCCCACACGTCAAGGGAGGGACGATGTGGGAAATGATTGGATCGTGGGGGTGGTTTCTCCATGCTGTTCTCGTGATACTGAGTGAGTTCTCACAAGATCTGATGGTTTTATAAGGCAGTTTTCCCTGCTCTTGCTTACTCTCTCTTGCCTGCTGCCACGTAAGATGTGCCTGCTTCCCCTTTCACCATTATTGTAAGGCCTCCCCAGCCATGTGGAACTGTGAGTCAATTAAACCTGTTTTCTTTATAAATTGCCCAGTCTCAGGGATGTCTTTATATCAGTGTGAGAACAGAGTGATACAACATGGAAACAACCTAAATGCCCATCAGTGACAGATTGGATAAATAAAATGTGGTACATTTACACCATAGAATAATATGCGGTCACAAAAAGGAATGAGATCGTGTTCTTTGCAGAAACATGGATGGAGCTGGATACCATTATGCTTAGCAAACTAATGAAGAGACAGAAAATCAAACACCCCATGTTCATATTTGTTTTTGATTGAGTTTCATCTGAACCTATCAGAGTCCTGTAAGGTAGGTAATGATCTTTTGACATCTTTTTGATGAAGTCAAATGTGCTGATTGACTTGTCTAAGATTTAAAATTTTGCTGAACCAGCAGAGCCAGGACAAAATCCAGTCTTTCTGATTCCGAACCTGATGACCTTTCTGTCCCAACAAGTTTTCATTCAGAGGTGTCTGATTATTAAAAATAGTCATGTTAACAGTTAGACACACACTTGATGGCCTTGGGGAAAGAGAGGGGATGCTGTTTGATGTGTTCTTTCTCTGTGTTTATAGAGGCAGGCAGGGGTAGCAAATGTCAGAGATGTGCACATTTGAGTAAATGAAGTAACAGTGGATATGGTCAGTGAGCATCCTTGGAGTAGGTTGGTTTGCCCTGCCAGCCTGAAGATAACCATTTCATTTTCCTAACTATGTTAGCGTGGAGTCACCATCTATTTTCAGCAGGATACTAAAATGTTCTGACTCTCCCATCTCCCTATCATCTCTATTTCTACCTCCACCTCAGTCTTCACTACCATCTCCATCTTCATCTCTATCTCTATCTCCATCTCCATCTCCATCTCCACTTCTATCTCCATTTCTATCTCCATCTCCATCTCTATCTCTATGTCTCTATCTCCATTGCTATCTCTATTTCCATCTCCATCTCTATCTCTATCTCTACCTCCACCTCCACCTCACCTCCATCTCAATCTCCATCAGTATTTCTATCTTTATCTCCATCTCTATCTCTATTTCTATCTACCTCCATCTCTAACTCTATTTCCATCTCCACTCTATTTTCTATCTCTATCTCTTCATCTCCATCCCTATCACTATTTCCATCTCAATCTCTATCTAGCTGTATCTCTATCCCCAGCTCCTGCCATCTAGTTTTCTGCTCCCCTTCACAGCAAACCTTGTTAAAAGAATTGCCCATGGTGTTGCTTTCCATTTCTCATCTCCTACATTTTCCTCCATCCACTTCAATTTGGTTTCCCTTTCCTCCATTCTGCTCAAACTGTCTTTGATAAAGTGACCAACAATTTCCATATTACCAGATCCAATGCTCTGCCCTCATCTTACTAGACTTCAGAAGCACTGGACACTGACCAATCCTTTTGCATTAAATTATTACTCTCTTGCTGTATTAGTCAAGGTTAATTAACTGTCATATGAAATAAATAACAAAATCTCAGTGGTTTAACACGATAAAAACATATTTCTTGCTCATTATGCTGGCTATCGTTAAACAATAAAGGAGAAAAGAACAGGGATAATTGTGGTGGGAGATTTTTATGGGGTGGGTTTAGAGTAATATGCATCACTTCTATCCATATTTTATTTGACAGAAATCAGTCCTTTGGTCCTACCTGGAAACAAGGGGTGCTAAAAAAATATAGTCCTGGATAGCACCTGCTTCCCAGCAATAACTCTACGCTATGGAAAGTGAGTGTGAGTCTTTGGTGGCAAGCAACCCATCTTGGCCATAGGTAAAAAGGCAAGCAGGCACCAGGACATTATGTATGTGTCTAGGTCTGCAAGGCAGTGTTCAGTGCAGTCTCTTCAAGTCCTATCTCTGTGTTGGGCAGTTGAGGTCACTTTCTCCAGAGTACTTTGCCTTTCCTCCACTGGAGGTCTTAGCTCCTTTTCAGCCCACCCCACAGGTAAAACTTTCATAGGAGACTCCCTATTACTTTTGCACCTAGATCTTCTCTAGGAAATGGACCATTGAATTCAAGCTTCCCTTTCACTAACCCCTGGAAGCTTAATTGTCCTAATACAGTGGAACTGAATTTCTCCATGGGAGGCACATTTTCATAGCTCCATTTTTAATGAACAGTATCCTGTGCTCTTTGGACTCTGGTGTATACCATTTGGATCATTTGAATCAATGAAAGGAACATTATTACCCAGCATTGTACTATAATTCTTTATTTGTATATTACAGTTAGAAATATATATATGTATATACACACACACACACACACACACGTTACAACATTTTGTAGACAGTTACTAGCTTTATTACATACAGATGCTTACAGAAGCCACAAGAGCTCTCATCATGCTTCTCTTTTATCGCAAGGGAGATTCATTACATGGCTGGTCTCTCCATTGTCTCCCCATTGCGTTACAGGAGGTAGCTCAGAGCCAAACACATTCTAGCATTTGCATGAAAAGTGAGCACACTCAAGCCTAGCAAGTCATTTGCATAAAGAGCCTGTCACCACCTCCCAGATAGAGTTGCTGGATGAAGGGTATCATATTCTTCTTGACTATGACCCCACCTTGGAGAAAGTGTCCTTACAGACTGCCCAAGTCTTCTGCTCTGGTGCAGACATACTTTACTCTAAAAGATTTATTTGATAGGGAATGGTCCCTGCATAAGATCTGTTATCTGTTAATGTCAACTAAAATTCTTACAGCACTCCACTGCTTCTCAGAATTCTTGAGACTGTCACCCCAGATCATTCACAACCATTGCACTGTAATTCCTGAGATAGTGAAGGTTGCAAGGGTTAGGGTGCCTGAGGCTGTAGTATGGCAAGTCCCATCTCTGGCTGTGTTCTCTTTGATACAGAGTAGTTCAATTGAACAGATTCATTCAACACATAATATTCTATGCCCAGGACTAGAAAACTAGGAATAGGAGCAATACACAAAATAACAGTGGATGCTATGGTGCCCCTTCAAGACTGAAGGTCTTAACTCTAGCCAGCTGTTGTGGGTGCTGCTGGCTGACAGCCTTCAGCTGTCAGCCCACGTTGGAAATGGACTCAGCTAGTGAGAGTTGCCTCACTCAAGGCTGTACCCTCTTCTTACAGTGGCCCATATATAATGATTGGTCTAAAGTGTTATCCCTAAAGGGCCATCCCAGCTTCAGAGATCTCCATAGCATTGGCTTCATTGAGACTGCAGTGCAGTCCCACTGTTCCTTTTGCCCGGTTCTACTTCTTCCCTTCTGTTCCTCAGGTAGTGTTCTCAGAGTATTCCTCAGTAATCTTCCTGCAATCCAATCTCTATCTATATTAGCTATTAAGGGACCCTCTGATTGAGGAGGTCATAATCTAGCTGTAGAAATACATGCAATATGTAAGTAACTAACAGCAATTCTTCATATAAGTGCTGTACTCCAATTGGAATGGAAGCCAGTACTATGAGAAGGATGAAGGAGAAGCAATGAACAACTGTTCTGCTCTGATGCTGCTCTTCAAGACAAGGAGACATGAGCTCTGTCCTAAATGGGGGCAAAGATGTGAGATAATTACCACTTTGTAAAGATGGGATGTAAAAGGAGGCCAAAGGGCCATTGATTCTTTCCTTACCTCTTTTTCAGAACTTCTTCCTCTTTACACTTGTATAATGTCATGATTTTTATTTCAAACAGTGGATAGGCTTTCAAAGACTCCCAGGTAGACATTATATATTCTGCCATGGAGCTAAAAGGCCAAATCTCAAGTAATGGGTTTTGTAAGATCAATAACCAAGTTGTTCCCAGACTTGCTGAAGCAAGTTTTACATTTATAATGTAAAACACAAAAGGCTCAAAGAAAGAAGAGAGTCCCTCTAAAGAGAGCTAGATTACATCATTAAACCTTTAATTAACCTGATGGCTTTGACTTCAGAAAATCCATGGAGACTTCACCCTAGTAGGAAAGAATAAATTTAATATTTTATGTGCAAATGTTTTTGCCTTTTTTATATTTTAGTGTGCAGTTTCTTTAGTGGGTTTTTGTCAGGCTCATTTCCTTCTAAAAGTTTAAAATTGGAAATTTATGTTTTTCTAATATATGTGATAAATGTATATGAAACAAGATTTTAAAAGGCCTTAAAACTTAAAAAAAAAAATTCACAGAAAGTAAAATACCCAGCATTTGGATTTTACAAGCCTTATACAGGGGATGAGGTGAGGGTAGTAAAAGCATTTTTACATGGATATAACTAACTTCAAATTTGTTCCTTAAGGAGACTGAGATTTTTCTGTTGAGTAATTTATTTCAACAGGATTTTATTGGGCAACGAAATATTTTGCTAGGTACCCTGAAAGGACCCCAAATAAGAACTCAAATTTATCTAATGTTCAGTTATCTGTGACTACACTATTCTGTAAAACGTTCATGGGAACAGACAAATCTATTAGCATGTACGATTACCCAGTAAACAGCACAGAGTTAAACCTGCCAACACCAGGGACACCTTCAGATTTTTCTTCTATCCCCATTCACTGGCAGAGATTTGAAAATTATTTTAAAGGCCCAAACATCCACATATACAGTTTTCTTTTTCCTTTAGTCTAGCTTTATGATCCAGGATTTAGTGTGCGTGAGAAATTTTTGATCAAGTTCGAGTAAGTTGGGGTTTAGTTTTAAAAAATATAAATGATTCTGGCTTTATTTGGCAGACATTCAGGGAATTAGATATTTACAACATCACTGTAAGGCCTGGTGGGTAGACTCAAGGCTGTGCCTTGAATTATTCAGGTATAATAATTCATGGCCACTCTGCTGCTATAAACACACAGTGAACTTGAGGGGCTGGTAAGGACACTAAACTAATCAACAAGGCCTTACCCATTTGTCTTAGATGGTTTGGTTTGCTATAATGAAACACCATAAACTGAGTAGTTTACACACAAAAGATATGTATATTTCTCATAGTTCTGGAGGCTGAGAAGCCTAAGATCAAGGTGCCAGTAGATTTGGTGTCTGGTGAGGGCCCACTTTTTATTCACAGAGGGCACCTTCTTGCTGTGTCTTCTCAGGTCTCTTGTACGAAGGTACTAGTCTATTCATGAGGGATCCATTCTCAGAACCTAATCACCTTCCACAGGCCCTCATCCTAATACCATCACCTTGGGGTGGGGATTTGAACACATGAATTTGGAGGGGATAGAAACGTGCAGACCATAGCACTCTTTCAGTGGGTAAGAGAAAAGAAAAAATGACTGGGACACTTATATGTTAATGATTGATTTTTGTTCCCAAACACATCGAAGTAGAAAAATAACTAATCCAACAGAGTGTACTGGTTAGCATTTTTATGTGACTATAAATTGTGGTAGTGGGAGTTGGGTGGCTCTGTGGCCTGGAACATAATGACTTGGCTGCAGCATTAATTATTTTCACAAGGTGGAGAGAAAACAGAAGAGCAAGAGTTAATTATTCCACCTGGGAGCAGAAAATTTTCATGACATTTGGATAGAAATCACAAGACTATCATGGTGTGTGAGGAATGGCACGGAAAGGGAACAGCACTAACAAGTATTTTTTATGGTATTTGTAAAATGCAGGGAGAAGACTTCAGAGTTATTTTGAAATTATGCTTTGGTTGTTGGACATTTTTCGTAAACCTTAATATTGCTGTAAGTTGGATCACCTAGATTATGGCTCTGAGAGGGTTACAAAAATAGTGCTACAAATACTCATCCTTAAGGATTTTTTACATCTGCTTGTTCACACCTCAGTAGCCTCCCTCCTATTTTTTATTGTAATTCATGTTTATGTAAATTTTCATGTTGCATAGGATAACTGTAGTACATGGCTACTGAGCAAAGAGAAGTGGAGGAGATGGGCCCTCAAATGCCCCCTATTTTGGGAAGTTTTTCCTCCCTGAGTTCTCTTCCACATGATCTCATTTGTTTCAAGGAGTGATTTAAACTTCTAGGAAAAAAAACAAAAACAAACAAAAAAACTACCACATTGAGAGAATGTCCTTCTCCCTCCACTTTTTTCTCCCTGTTGACTGAAACTGGAGAAACCATCTTGCATCATGATGTAGAATTCCCAAGCAACAAGAGGGGAGAAATCTGTATTCTTGATTGTAATAATAGAGCAGCCAGATTAGTCTTGGACTTCCTACTTTCACATTTGAGAGAAATCAATGTAGGCTTTTTAAAGCCTCCGTTGTTTGAGTTTACTGTCATGGCCAAAGATAATTGTAATTAATCCAACTTATGTTTCCATATCTACCTACAACTGTCTTCTGAATCAGCAGCAATTAAGCTTCTGACTCTCATTTGTAAGCTGCTCTGATCCACCTGGTAAAAGGCCGTGATGACTTTCCTAGGTGAAGTCTTGAGAAATTGAGAAGAGGGATATGGCCTCTGGGATTTTTCCTCTTAGATGAAATTGTATTTTGTTTCAGATCTTTGCCCAAATCAACACACACATTCCATGCCTTTGTACCTTCATTGTCTCCCATCTCTTTCTTCCTTTCTCTAGGATAAAGAAAGAAAGAAGTATGTAGTGGTAGTGGTGCTAGGTGAAGTATGTAGTGTTAGGTGAATAAATGGACCACCTGGAAATACTCAACCTAGGGATGAAGGAGGAATGGGGGTTAAGGGAGATGGTTGGCATTGTTAAGTCAAGTAGTAAATGACAACATTTCCAGGGAACTCCTTCACTGATCATCTTTATTTTAAACCTTTTAGTTTTAGAAGAGTTTCACATTTACAGAAAAATGGTGGAGATAATGAAGAGAGTTGCCATATACTCCACACCCAGTTTCTTCCCTTACGTACTGGGTTAGTGTGTCAAATTTGTTACAATAGTGGACCACTGAGGATACATTATTATTAACTAAAGTCCATACTTTATTCAGATTTCCTTAGTCTTTACCTACCGTTGTTTTTTCTGTTCCAGGATTCCATCCAGGATACCGTGTAGCATTTAGTCATCATGCCTCCTTAGGCTCCTCTTGGCTGTCGTAGTTTCTTGTACTTTTCTTGCTTTTGATGATAATGACAATTTTGAGGAGTACTGGTCAAGTATTTTGAAGAATGTCCCTCAGTTGGGATTTGTCTCATGTTTTTCTCATGATTATACTGAGGTTATAGGTTTTGAGAAGGAAACCCAGAGAGGTGAAGTGTTGTGTTCATTACCTCACATCAAGTGTGAATATTGTCAGCCCTCTGAATCCACGGGTTCTGTGTCTGTGGTCTCCACATGCACAGATTCAACCAATTGCGGATCAAAAGTATTCTGGAAAAAAACAAGAAAAACTAACAATACAACAGTAAAAAATAAGACAGATAAAAATACAACATAATAACTATTTCCATAGCATTTACATTGTATTTGGAATTATAAGTAATCTAGAGATAATATAAAGTATAAAGAAGTATATGTGAAGGTTATATGTGAATACTGTGCCATTTTATATAAGGAACTTGTGCATTTGCAGATGTTCATATCCTGGTGGGAGGGGAGTCCTGGAAACAATTCCCCATGGATACCAGGAGACACTATGCTATCAACACGACTTATCACCGTTGATATTGACTTTGATCTGTTGCTGAGGTACATCTGTTATGTTTTAACACTATAAAGCTACTATTTTTCCTCCTTTTTTTAATTGAGGAAGTCATTATGCCACTATGAGCAAGGCACACTACAGGTGTGGGATGTCATATAAAGAGGGGTCTCCCTTTATCTGCAAACCCCCACTGCAGTCATGAGAAACATGGCCTCACTATCTGCCATTGTTTAATTTCGGTATACATGTATAGACGTATCAGATTTGTTCATCTTTACTCAATGAGAAATAAGTTTATCAGCTGGAGTACAGTGCTGAAGTACAACTTATTTTGCCTTTAGTCTTACAGACTCCACTCATTTTCAAAGTTACTTAGATCAACCTCTCTCTCCCTAACCCCTTTCAGTGAGGTTGTTTCATACATTTGTAATACAGTTAAGATGTCACATTCTGGATTCCATCCTGGAATCTTCAACCTCTTGAATGATTTTTAAATGTATAACATGTAGACTATTGTTAACAAAATTGTATTGGATTAGGAAATTTTGTTAAAATCACTCTTATCAAAAGAAGTAATTATATGAGCTGAGAGATAACGTTAATTTGCTTCACTATAGCATTTATTTTACTATCTATATGTATTCCACAATATCATGTTGTAAATGTCAAATATGAACAATAAATTTATTTTAAAAATCTGTATACATTAAGGTTCACTCCATGCATATAGTTCTAAGGGTTTTGACTAATCCGTAGTGTCATGTACCCACCATTATAGTACCATACAGAACAGCTTCACCACCCTAAAAATATCCTCTATGCTTCATTCACCTAGTCAACCCTTTTCCTCATCTTTGAAACCTTTGACAAACCCTGATCTTTTTATCATTGCTATAGTTTTGCCTTTCCAGAATGCCATGTAATTGTAACCAAACAGTATGTAGTAGTTTTAGAGTGACTTCCTTCACTTAGCAGCATACCATTAAGATTCATCTATAACTTTCCATGGCTTGATAGCTAATTTATTTGTATTCTCTTATATGAATATATGTATATCCATAAAACATATATGTAATATTATATACCTATATAAACAGAATAACATATAATTTTAAAATAAATGTGTTATATGGATATAGTGCAGTTAATCCATTCCACATCTATTAAAGAACATCTTGCTTGATTTCAGTGGTTAGTGATTATGTATATAGATGCTATGAAGATTCACAGGCAGGTTTTTGTGTAGAGAGAAGTTTTCAGATCATTTGGGTAAATACCCAGGCATTGATTAATGGGTTGTGTGATAAGACTATATTTAGCTTTGTAAGAAAATGCCAAACTTTCTTCTAAAGTGGCCATATCATTTTGCAGTCCCACCAGCAGTATGTGAAAGTTCCTGTTTTTCCACATCCTTGCCAAAAATTGGTATTGTTATTATTTTTTAATTTAGCTATTCTAATAGGTATGCATTGGTGCCTCATTGTTCAATTTATAATTAACTAATGACAAATGACATTGAGCATATTTTTATATATTCACTTGTCATCTGTATATCTTCTTTGGCAAGGTGTGTGTTATTTTTAATCTGATCAACTTTTCCAACCCTGTAAATCTCCCTTTGTTTGTTATGGTGGCTTTTGTCTGATTTTATTATTAGCAAAAACACAAAACTCTTTGAGACCTTCAAGAGGGTTACGTGCTTAACTGAAATAAATGGATAGAAAGAACCATTTGGAACCTGTTGGCCTGCAATAACTAATGTGTGCTGAAACCTAGTCTTTGAGTCTAGAGTTAAAAGGACATGAAATAATTCAGGTGTGACTTGGAAGGATCTCTCAGTGGTCCTAACATCTTTCTTCAGTCTCTACCATTTTTATATTTCGTGATGTTTGTGTTCCTATTTGTCAGTTAGATATCACTTGGCCATCTCTTCTAATGGCCAGTCGAACCATTCTGGGAGCACATCATCCTGGCTGAAGATCTAAGCAGTCCATGGATCTGAACCATCTCTCATGAGAAGATATTTGGAATTAAGACAATTAGAATGGCTCAAGCATCATTCTTCCTCTCATATTTGTATAAATTCTAGTATTTATTGCATACTCAGTTCTAGTTTGATGGATCGACTTGCTGAAAATCTTGCAGGACTATTCAAACTCCCTGGCAGCTATGAGGCTATGGCTCGCCATCTAGAGTACAGCTTGGGTGGCAAAGAAAACTCTTGGCATGCTGCTTCACTAAGACTTGTAAACAATAATTAAGTGGACTGATGTATCATAATTCTGCTGTTTCATTTCCTTCTTTCAAAATACATGAAGGAGTTTTAGTTCTGGATGATAAACGACAAGAATCGTAGCACTCTGCATTTAAACCAAATGAGCTCAATGAGGGTATACAATTCTTGCAATTACAATTTTACTGTTTTGCATATATTCACAATGGAAGAAGAAAACAAGGAGATGCAGGCTTCTTGGCTTGCTGAATGGGAGCTCATAAAACTTTGTGGGGTCTGGTTGTGTGACCATTTGGAACCCAGTCCCAGCTCTGTCTGTGGCTGGTTCTATCACCCTGGGTGAAACATTCGCGTCTCTGAGCATTAGTCCCCAGGTTGAAAATGAGTAAGTGGAGGCAGATGATATCTGTTTTCCCTTCAGATGTATTAATAATATGTGATGATAATGCATTCCAAGAACAGGCTGCAGTCTTTGTGCAAAGGGGAAACAAGAAGAGCTGATAGTGGGCCATTTATGAGACATGTATTGACTCTAGTCAGCCACCAGGGGACATCCAAGAGCACATGTACGTAGTAGCTGCACAGCTCACAGTTTGTAAATCAGATTCTTATACATTGGACCTTTCTTTCCTAGTGATAAAGTATCAGAGCTATAAACTATCAGAAAAAAAGTGACTCCTAGAGCTAAAAAAAGTATGATCCAGTATATTCTTAGTTTTGGCAGCAGTATTTAAAGGGAACATACTAAATATATCTTTGACACTATTTCACCTTGCATTAAATTAGATGTGTGGTAAGGCAACAATTACATAAGTTCATGAAAATAATTTAATTTATTTTGGTTATGTTTTTATGTTTGCAAGGGTGGGACCAGGGTGATTTCAATGATCACTGTGGCATACTGAGCATGCCACCCCAGACATTCAGAATTGCCATTCCTAAGTTTTGTGGGTGTTTAGCATTCAAAATACAGCTTTCAGTCTGTGACATGGCAATCTTCTGATGTTTTAGGCTCCTGAATTGAGAAAGAGTGGGGCCTTAAATGGGGGACTAAGAATTTAACTGATCAGAATGGTGTAAGCCTCATTGGAAACTAGCAGATTGGCTTATGGACCATGTGCCTCAATCTCATATGTTTGATTACCTGAGTCAGCCTTCCCATGTCAGGCACCTCTGGGACTTTGGCCAAGGTAAGGCTCAGGCCCCAGGTTATGGGGTCATCTACTCAGGGAAACCTCTTAGTACAGCATCCTCTACTTCTTTTCAGAAAATCCTTTCCTCTTCTTGTTGACTTTTCGTTTAGACTATCACCTGCCTAGCTCCCTTCTCACTCAGGCTTTCCTGTTCACCGATGTTGCCAACTCACTCACACAAGCAAATGCATTTCTATGTCTACCTCTGGATGGCAACCATTCTCATTGCTCACCTCATCCGTTTACACTCCCAGAAACTCTTCCAAGCTCCCACAGTTGTATTTATAGGTTTACTCTTGTATTAATAGTTTGGCACTTAGTATCTTGTTGATCTTCACTGACTGTTAATTGAACAAAATGAATTAAATTCAAGGAAAGAAAGAAAATCAGACAGAGAAAACTTAGACTAAATTTCTGGTGAATGTAAAAGCTACCATGTAAGACAAAGCTTTAGCTTCCAGAAGAGGTACAAAAAAAAAAAAAAAGGAAAAAAAATAAAATAAAATAAAAGAGAGGAAAGAGAAGGAGGAAGAGGAGGAGGAGAAGCAATGATCATTTTGTGCCAGAGAAAACGGGAGCTAACATTTAGAAACAGACTCACATGCTATCCCGGGCTTCCAACTAGAAGAGAAATCACAAATATTTGCACAGCATAATGTGTCGATATATCCTTATATGAACCCACCACAAAGCTCATTTATTGCCAAACATCTAAAACTCAGCCTTTACATACAGATAGGTTCTTCAAATGCTGTTTGCTTTGCATATCACAGACACAAATAAAATATAATAAACAATTTCTGTTTGAACTAGCCTCTGGTAATTAGGACAGGATGACTGGGCCAACTTTAGAAATCAAAATAACTTACAGTTTCAAGCATAGCTGATATTCAGCCTGTCTAACCTAGCAAAGTCCTAGTGAAGCTTTTTATATGGCACAGCCATTCTGATTTGGTTCTAACTGTCTGGATTGGGCAATGTTTCTGCTGTATTGTCTAGTACACGTTTTAACTCTCACCCTTAATTTTGAGTAAAATGTTCTCCATCCACATCTTTCTCTTACAGAAGGCAGCTAAAATGTATGGATGACCTGTTAATGTGCCTTATAACTTCCATTTAAGGTAGAGCATTTGCCTCATTATATACATGAGAAATTGAGGGTTCTGTAAAGTCAAGTGTTACTTAAGGGCACATTCTTAAGAGGCCACGTCAAAAGCTGAATCCTGGCTTGTTCGTTTTATTCTCCTTTTATTCTCCTTAAGTAATCACATTCCTAATCTTATGTAAAAGTATGTACCTCATCTTCACATGTTTAATTAATTCGGCCCTGAACCAGGCATCAGGTGAAAGGCATGAAGTAAAATCATAGCTCCAAAGCTTCAGGGATAAAATCACTATATTGTTGTCCTTTTGTTACTTTAAACATTACTGTCTTTCTAATTAGAAGAAAACACACACATATACACCCTCCAAAACACGTAATGTGGCTACTGCTGTCTTTCATTGTCTTTCTGTCTTGATCTCTTCCTGTGTGCTTTTCCAAACTATTTCGCACCTTACTTTTTGAATCATAAGATGAATTTTGTGGCAGCAACTATATTTTTGCAGCTTATTTGATCCATTATTTCTATTTTCAACTTATTACAGTCTACCTTCAAGTGATATTACAAGGCCACACATACTGCGAGAATCCTAAAACAGGGTACTTCCAATTCCCCTCCTTTGTCCTTTGTGCAATTGCCATCATACATTTTTACTTTTACAAATGTGACAAACTCTACAAAACAATGTCACAAAGTTTTCTTTAGTGGATTTTCTTTTAGCGACATTACAAGAAAGAAAAAATTATGTTTATCTTTGTTTTGGCCATTTCAGATCTCGTTATTTCTTTATGTAAATGCAAATTTCTGTCTGATTATGCTTCTGCCTAAAGAACACCCTTTGAAATTTCTTAGAGTACACGATTGCTGGTGATAAATTGTAAGTAAATTTATGATCCCAAGAAAGCCTTTATTTTGAGTTTATTTATTTTATTTTATTTTTTTGAGATGGAGTCTCGCTCTGTCGCCCAGGCTGGAATGCAGTGGCACGATCTCGGCTCACTGTAAGCTCTGCCTCCCGGGTTCACGGCATTCTCCTGCCTCAGCCTCCCGAGTAGCTGGGACTACAGATTCCCACCACAACGCCCGGCTAATTTTTTTTTTTTTTTTTGTATTTTTAGTAGAGATGGGTTTTCACCGTGTTAGCCAGGATGGTCTCGATCTCCTGACCTCGTGATCTGCCCACCTCAGTCTCCCAAAGTGCTGGGATTACAGGCATGAGCCACCATGCCCAGTCTATTTTGACTTTATTTTAAAATAAATGTTTATTTTAGGACAATTTTAGTTATATAGCAAAAATGTGAAGATGATACAGAAAGTTCCCATATACTCCTCATCCAGTTTCCCATTAACATCTTAATGTTATTTTAGTATGGTACATTTTGGCATAATGTTGATAAGTTATTATTACCTTAGTTGCATTATAAAATTCCTCATGAAATATAAAAATATGTAAAAGTTATATTGTCATTATTCCATTAGTATTGTATATCTGTTAAAATTAATAGATAAATATTAATTGCTTTATGATGGTTACAGACTGATTTACTTAGTTTTTACCTAATGTCCTTTTTCTGCTCCCAAATCCCCAGGATCCCACCCTGGGAATCAAATATGTCAAGACAAAGATTAACAAACTAAGCTACTGCTCAAATCTATGTACTCACCATGAGAATGAACAAGTATGAACACTGAGAGAAAATTTACTATAAAAATTGAATGGGTCTATTACCCTGTAATATCACATTACATTTCTTCAGCATGTCTCTTTAGGCTCCTGTTTTTTTGTGACAGTTTCTCAGTCTTTCCCTGTTATCGATGACATTTTTAAGAAGTACTGGTCAGTTGTTTGGTAGACTGTCCCACAGCTGAGTTTTCTCTGATGTTTTTCTCATAATTAGACTGGGGTTGTCAGTCTCAGGGGGAAGATCGCAGAGGCAGTATCAGTTTTTAAAAAGATTTTTTTCAATTTTTAATTAATTAATTAATTAATTTTGAGACAGATTCTCACTCTGTTACCCAGGCTGGAGTGCAGTGGCGCAACCTTGGCTCACTGAAACCTCTACCTCCCGGGTTCAACTGATTCTGCTGCCTCAACCTCCCAAGTAGCTGGGATTATAGGCATGCACCACCACGCTTGGCTAATTTTTGTGTTTTTAGTAGAGACAGGGTTTCACCATATTGACCAGGCTGGTCTCAAATTCTTGACTTCAGGTGATCCTCCCACCTTTGCCTCCCAAAGGGCTGGGATTACAGGTGTGAGCCACTATGCCCAGCTAATTTTTGTATTTTTAGTAGAGGCAGGGTGGCAGTGTGGTTTGTACCACATCATATCAAGTGTAAATACTATTGGTGTGACTTATCACTGTTGATGCTGACCTCGATCACCTACCTATGGTAGCATTTGTCACTATAAATGTGGTAGCATTTTGACACTACAAAGCTATTTCTATTCTTCCCCCTTTCCATACTGTGTTCTTTTTAAGGGAATCACTAGGTGAACCATACACTTGAAGAATGGCGAATTATGCCCCACCCTTGTGAGGGTAGAGTTTCTCCGTAAGTTATTTGGAACTCTGCGTAAAGATTTCCATTGTCTCTTCTCTCTTATGTATTACTTGTATGTTCAACTATTTACTTACATCAAATGGACTCAGATATTTTGATTTTATACTTTGGGTATTAATCCAGTACTATCTTATTCTGTTGCTTTAACAGTTCTAGGTTTGGCCATTGGGAGCTTGAAATATTTTACCCTACTTTCTTTCTCACTTGCATGGTTTCTGATGAGAAGTCTACTGTAATTCATATTCTTGCTCCACTATAAACAAAGTGTTTTTTTCCTCTGGCTTCTTACAAGATTTTCTCTTCTCTTATTTACTTGTTTTTGTTCACTTTGAAGATAATATGTTTAAGTGTACTTTTTGGCATTTATCCTACTTGGTGCCTCAGAGCTGCCTGGTTCTGTGGTTAATTGTCATTAGTTTTAGGAAGTTCTTGGCCATTATTATGTCAATTATCTCTTCCACTCTGTTTTCTGTTCCTTCTCCTACTGGCTTTCCCATTTCAGTTATATTACTCTTTTCGACATCGCCCCATAGTTCTTGGAGGTTCTGGTTTTTTATTTTTTTTGCATTTCAATTTGACTAATTTCTGTTGACCATTTTTAATCGTAGTTATTGTTGCCTCAGTCTGGGTCAGTCTACTTTCAAGCCTACCAAAGGCATTCTTTGTTTCTGTTACCAGGTTTCTGATGTTTGGCATTTCCTGTTGCTTCTTTCTTAGAGTTTCCATTTCTTTGCTTGTATTGCCCACCTGCTATTTCCCTTTGATCTTTGAAATTTACTCAGTGGTGACATCACCTGCTAACTCAAAATTAAGGCTCAAAGCATAAGCAAGTGGGATGGAAATGGGATGTAGGGTCCTTGGGCTTGGATCTGTTGTTCAATTCTATTGCTCTCTAGATTGTAACTTGGGACAAGTCTCTTAACTTTCTCCTAATTTCTATTTTCTCACCCTCTAAAATAAAAGTGAAAACATCTATATCTTAACCCCGCAAGAGGATTAAATTAACTTATGAATGTGACAGAGTGCTCTTCAACTCCAAAGTTCCGTGGAAATATTGACTCATATTATAACATCACATTCTCCTTCCCTCGAAGCGATAGGTCAGAATAATAGACCCATTCAATTTTGATAGTAAATTTTCTCTCAGTGTTCATATTTGTTCATTCTCATGGTGAGTACATAGATTTGAGCAGTAGCTTAGTTTGTTAATCTTTGTCTTAACATATTTGACTAAGAGGATTTTCTTTTCTTGCAAGCTGAGAAATGGAAAATTAGAAAACTGTAAGACCTCAGACTTAAAACAATGGTCAGTGGAGGAAACATAAACTTAATGTGAATACCGTGGAGGTGTAGCAAAAGTCAGATTATTGAAAAGAAAAAAATTATAGCCCGAAAAGAAAACATATTTGTATGTTTTCGGAAGACTTGCTAGTCCCAAATTTACCTTCTGGTTGAACGGTTTTACGGTGTGGAGATGAATTTTCTTTGCTACTTTTAACTAGCTCTCTGACTTTGATCTTCAACTCAGCTCCATTCTGATCAAAACTAAAATTTCTAGCTTACAAGCAATAAATGAGAACTGTGGCCACAAATCTAATGCTGTACTTGAGGTGACAATGATGTGACAAATCTTTCTTCACAGCTTGAGCTGACTGTTTTATTTGGTCATAATTTTCATGGACTTATGTTAGTATTTGTATATTTCTACTCCATCTCACTTTTGATTAAAAGAGTATTAGAATATAGAGGTGTGTGCGTGCGTGTGTGTGTTTATATGTGTATGTGTGCACGCAGGCATGAATATGTACATTGGAAGGCAAAATTGGCATCAGCCAAACATTAAAATTCCTTCTTTCATCTTTCAATTGTGTCCCAAAGAATTGTGTTTATGCCTCAGTATACCAGCTCTTAAACGTGACTACCCATCCCCCTAGAAAAATGCATGTAAGGTTAGAGATGACCTCAACTTTTATTTGGCATACTATTAGAGGATCTAAAAAAATGTTTTGTATATAACAAGTGCTAATTAGTGTGTCTATGTTGTTTACCATATACCTTTGTCTATTATAATTTCATAAAAACAGAATAAAACAAGGACTATGTAGGGCAAACCAGGATGTATGGTTACCCATCCATATACATTTGTTGATTCTGAACTGAATCTAGTCTTTCCCATGGTTAATTTTTTTTTTTCTCAGAACTTAGTGGAACAGTCAGCCTGGTCAAAAGAAAAAACATTGTACTTGATTGCAATAATAATGTGAATCAACTTTGATTGAGCCCCTATGTTCCAGGTTCATCTCATTAAATCCTCACCACAACACTATGAGGTAGATGTGGCTATATTTCTCCTCTTATTGATGAGGAAACTGAGGCTCTCAGATGTTGAGTAACTCTCCCAAGATTGCACCACTAGGTTCACAGTGCTGGCTCCAGATTCAGAGTGCCCAGGTTTGAATCTCAAATACAAAATTGACATGGAATCATAGTTCAAAAAATATCATGGGCATCGATGAAACAATGTGTTTAAAAAGTTTTGCAAATGGTAAATTACTCAAATGTGAATTGCATGCCAATGTGTAGTTCTTTGCAGCATATAGTGCCAGAGCAGTGGGAGGTGACTTTATCCCCAAGGAAATTTGGCAAAGTCAGGAAACATTTTCAGCTGTCACAAACAGGAGGGGGGATTGTTATTGGCATCTAGTGAATAGAGGCTAGGGACACTGTTATACATCCTATGATGCACAGGACGCCCTCCCATAATAAAGAATTATCAAGCCTCAAATGTCAACCATGTCAGGGTTGAGAAACCACCGTGCTATAAAAATACAGATTAAGAAAATGTGAACCTTGGCTTTTAAAAACTCACGGCTTAACTGGGGAAATAGACACATAGGTAGATATGAAAAATACAATGCAGGGGCTGAGGGCAGTGACTCATATCTGTAATGCCAACACTTTGAGAGGCCTAAGAGGGAAGATTGCTTGAAGCAGGGAGTTTGAGACCAGCCTAGGCAACAAAGCAAGAATCCTGTCTCTACAAAACAAAAGCAAAAACAAAAACCATGCAGGGTTCAGCAGAAGTGGTTCAGTAGAGTTGGAGAAATTCAGATGAAGAGAGGGAAGGGATGTAGCACATCTTGAGCTATTAAGGGCTGTAATGTGAAAGAAAGAGAGAGGGCTTTTTGTATGTAACAGTAAGTGGTAGATATATTTCAGCTTCAGAAAAGATGAACCAATAAGCTCCTTGCAGGTAGGAAATGTGTGTGTCTCTTCAGCAGTTACATCCTCATGTCTAGAACAGTGCCTGACAATGGAGTAAGGCTTAATAAATGATTGTCGAATAATAGTTACATAGGTAAATGAATGAACTGAAGCATCCAAGGGCAAGTTTTGAAAGTTAGGATTGAGTCCCATCAGAAGATTATCTGATATTATGACAGTAATTCTCCAGGATTTGGGAAAGAGAGCTCTTCTCTGTGGCCAGTTACCATCTGAGGTTTGCAGGAAGGAGAGAAAATGGAGCCTCTTTTCTGCATCAGAAAAGATTGTGAACAAAGGTGTAGGCTTTAGCAACCTAGAAGCGTGGCCTTCATCTAACGAAATGAGCTCTATATGAAATTCTGGAAAATAAAAGAGGAGCGTAGATGAGTGACCCACGTGGGGTAGGAATGATAATAGCAACTGTTCCTCTTTTGTCAATTTGTCTTCTGTATAGGATATATGTGTAGCTGGAATAAGCCATGAATAAACACACACACATGCACACACATATAAAAATAAATTATTTTCTGTTGTTATTATTAATTAGTCATCATATGAGGTATGATAAATGGAAACTCTAAAACATTCTTCAGCATTTGCCTTTCATCTTTCTCAAATAATTATTATCAAACAGAAAAAGTAGAACAGTGGATTTAATAAGTATTTCATGGAAAAAAGTTAGATGGCTGTATTTATAAAATTTACCCACTGAAATTAGAGTATCTGTGTCCACTTAATATCCTCAAAGCCCCTGGGTTTTCATTAACTCATATCTTTGAATTTTTGGAATGTGTGGGATTCTACAGTAATATATTTACAATGTGCGAAGATGACTTGCTGATTGCCACACTGAACAGTAGCCTGGAGGCATGTCAAACTTTGATGTGAGCTGGTGTTTTCTGTATTGTCCAAGTTTCTATTATACCGAAACGATCAAAGACTGCTCTTGTCTTTCTCAATGTGCAGCAGAAGATTGTATTTTGTTAAAAGATCAGAAATAAATGAAAATTAAAATGTCAGGTTTTGTTTATTTATTATTATTATGCTAAGTTGTAGGGTACATGTGCATAACTTGTGGAGTTTGTTACATATCATACTTGTGCCATCTTGGTCTGCTGCACCACATCAACTCATCATTTGCATCAGGTATATCTCCCAATGCAATCCCTCCCCCTCCCCTCCCCATGATAGGCCCGTGTAGTGTTCCCCTTCTAGTCCAAGTGATCTCATTGTTCAGTTCCACCTATGGTGAGAACATCTGCGGTGTTTGGTTTCTGTTCTTGTGATAGTTTGCTAAGAATATTGGTTTCCAGCTGCATCCATGTCCCTACAAAGGATACCAAACTCATCCTTTATGGCCATATAGTATTCCATGGTGTATATGTGCCACATTTTCTTAATCCAATCTGTCACTGATGGACATTTGGGTTGATTCAAGTCTTTCTGCTGTGTGAATAGTGCTGCAATAAACATACGTGTGCATGTGTCTTTATAGCAGCATAATTTATAGTAGCACTGGGTATATCCCAGTAATGGGATGGCTGGAATATGGTACTTCTAGTTCTAGATCCTTGAGGTCATCATGCTGTTTTTCCATAATGGTTGAACTTGGTTTACAATCCACCAACAGTGTAAAAGTGTTCCTATTTCTCCACATCCTCTCCAGCACCTGTTGTTTCCTGACTTTGTGATAAGCCATTCTAACTGGTATGGATGGGTATCTCATTGTGGTTTTGATTTGCATTTCTCATGATGGCCAGTGATGATGAGCATTTTTTCATATAATCTGTTGGCTGTATGAATGTCTTCTTTGAGAAATGTCTGTTCATATCCTTTTGCCCACTTTTTGATGGGGTTTGTTTGTTTTCTTGTAGAATTTGTTTGAGTTCTTTGTAGGTTCTGGATATTAGCCCTTTGTCAGATGAGTAGATTGCAAAATTTTCTCCCATTCTGTAGGTTGCCTGTTCACTCTGATGGTAGTTTCTTTTGCTGTGCAGAAATCTTAAGTTTAATTAAGATCCCATTTGTCAATTTTAGCTTTGCCGTTGCTTTTGGTGTTTTTAGACATGAAGTCTTTGCCCATGCCTATGTCCTGAATGGTACTACCTAGGTTTTCCTCTAGGATTTTTATGGTGATTATTAGGTCTAACATTTAAAGTCTCTAATCCATCTTGAATTAATTTTCGTATAAGGGTAAGGAAGGATCCAGTTTCAGCTTTCCTCTACTTATGGCTAGCCAATTTCCCAGCACCATTTATTATTAAATAGGGAATCCTTTCCCCATTTCTTGTTTCTCTCGGTTTTGTCAAGATCAGATGGCTGTAGATGTGGGTATTATTTCTGAGGACTCTGTTGTTCCATTGGTCTATATCTCTGTTTTGGTACCAGTACCATGCTGTTTTGATTTACTGTAGCCAGCAGCCTAGTATAGTTTGAAGTCAGGTGGCGTGATGCCTCAGCTTTGTTCTTTGACTTAGGATTGTCTTGGAGATCGCGGGCTTTTTGGTTCCATATGAACTTTAAAGCAGTTTTTTCCAATTCTGTGAAGAAACTCATTGGTAGCTTGATGGGGATGGCATTGGATATAAATTACGGCGGGCGGTATGGCCATTTTCCGATATTGACTTCTATCCATGAGCATGGTATGTTCTTCCATTTGTTTGTGTGTCCTCTTTATTTCACTGAGCAGTGGTTTGTCGTTCTCCTTGAAGAGGTCCTTTATCCCTTGGTTAGTTCCTAGGTATTTTTATTCTCTTTGAAGCAATTGTGAATGGAAGTTCATTCATGAGTTGGCTGTTTGTCTGTTATTGGTGTATAAGAATGCTTGTGATTTTGCACATTAATTTTATCCTGAGACTTTGCTGAAGTTATCAGCCAAGGAGATTTTGGGCTGAGACAATGGGGTTTCTAAATATACAATCATAATCTGCAAAGAGGGACAGACGACTTCTTGCTTTTCTAACTGAATACCCTGATTTCTTTCTCTTGCCTAATTGCCCTAGCCAGAACTTCCAACACTATATTTGAATAGGGTGAGAGAGGGCATCCTGTACTGATGCCAGTTTTCAAGGGAATTTTTTCAAGTTTTGTGCATTCAGTATGATATTGGCTGTGGGTTTGTCATAAATAGCTCTTATGATGATTTTGAGTGCACGTTCATCAGTACGAGATTTATTATTTTAGCATGAAGGGCTGTGAATTTTGTCAAAGCCTTTTTCTGCATCTATTAGAGATAATAATCATGTGGTTCTTGTCTTTGGTTCTGTTTATATGCTGGATTATGTTTATTGATTTGCGAATGTTGAACAGCCTTGATCCAAGGATGAAGCCCCATGATCATGGTGGATAAGCTTTTTGATGTGTTGTTGAATCCGGCAGTATTTTATTGAGGATTTTTTGCATCCCGATGTTCATCAGCAGGGATATTGGTCTAAAATTCTCTTTTTGTTGTGTGTCTCTGCCAAGGCTTTATCAAGGATGATGGTGGCTCATAAAATGAGACCAGGGAGGATTCCTCTTTTCTATTGATTGGAATAGTTTCAGAAGGAATGGTACCAACTCCCCTTATACCTCTGGTAGAATTCAGCTGTCAGATCCATCTGGTCCTGGACTTTTTTGGTTGGTAGGCTATAGTAATTATTGCCACAATTTCAGAGCCTACAATTGGTCTATTCAGGGGATTCAACTTCTTCCTGGTTAGTCTTGGAAAGTGTAAGTGTCAGAAATCCATTTTCTTCTAGGTTTCCAGTTTATTGGTAGAGGTGTTTATAGTATTCTCTGATGGTGGTTGTATTTCTGTAAGGGTTCGTTGGTGATATCCCTTTATCATTTTTAATTCGTCCGTTTGATTCTTCTCTCTTTTCTTCTTTATTAGTCTTTTAGCAGCCTATCAATTTCGTTGATCTTTTCAAAAACCAACTCCTGGATTCATTGATTTTTGGGAGGGTTTTGTGTCTCTATCTCCTTTGAACCTGCTCTGATCTTAGTTATTTCTTGTCTGCTTTGGAATGTGTTTGCTCTTGCTTCTCTAGTTCTTTTTAATTCTGCGATGTTAGGGTGTCAATTTTTTGATCTTTCCTGCTTTCTCTTGTGGGCTGTGCTATAAATTTCCCTCTACACTGCTTTACAAATGTGTCCCAGAGATTCTGGTATGTTATCTTTGTTCTCATTGGTTTCAAGAACATCTTTATTTCTGTCCATTTCGTTATGTACCCAGTAGGTGACAGGAGCAGGTTGTTGCAGTTTCCACATGTAGTTGAGCGGTTTTGATTGTTTCTTAGTCCTGAGTTCTAGTTTGATTGCACTGTGGTCTGAGAGACAGTTTGTTATAATTTCTGTTCTTGTACATTTTGCTGTGCTTTACTTCCAATTATATGGTCAATTTTGGAGTAAGTCACGATGTGGTGCCTGAGAGAAAAGATCTTATATTCTGTTGATTTGGGGTGGAGAGTTCTATAGATGTCTATTAGGTCTGCTTGCTGCAGAGATGAGTTCAATTCCTGGATATCCTTGTTGCGCTTTCTGTCTTTGTTGATCTCTGTCTAATGTTGACAGTGGGTGTTGAAGTCTCCCATTATTATTATTGTATGGGAGTCCTAAGTCTCTTTATGGGAGGAGTCTCTAAGGTTTGCTTTTATGAATCCTGAGTGCTCCTATTGGGTGCATATATATTTAGGAGAGTTAACTCTTCCTGTTGAATTGATCCCTTTACCATTATGCCAATGGCCTTCTTTGTCTCTTTTGATCTTTGATGGTTTTAAAAGTCTGTTTTATCAGACACTGGTTGCCCTGCTTTTTGTTCTCCATTTGCTTGGTAATCTTTCCTCCATCCCCTTAACGACTGTTGTAATGCTGCGTGTGAGATGGAGTCTCCTGAATACAGCAGACTGATGGATCTTGACTCTTTATCAGTTTGCCAGTCTGTGTCTTTTCGACTGGAGCATTTAGTCCATTTACATTTAAGGTTAAGATTGTTATGTGTGAACTTGATCCTGCCATGCAGTATTACCTGGTTATTTTTGCTCGTTAGTTGATGCAGTTCTTCCTAGCCTCGATGGTGCTTTTACATTTTGGCATGGTTTTGAGATGGCTGGTACGGTTGTTCCTTTCCGCTTTGAGGTGCTTCCTTCAGGGTCTCTTGTAGAGGCAGGCCTAGTGGTGACAAAATCTCTAGCATTTGCTTATCTGTAAGGATTTTATTTCTCCTTCACTTATGACTTAGTTTGGCTGGATATGAAATTCTGGTTTAAAATTCTTTCTTTAAGAATGTTGAATATTGGCTACTCTCTTCTGGCAGAGTTTCTGCGAGAGATCTGCTGTGAGTCTGATGGGCTCCCTTTGTGGGTAACCCGACCTTTCTCTGTAAGCTGCTTATAAGATTTTTCCTTCATTTCAACTTTGGTGAAATCTGGCAATTATGTGTCTTGGGTTGCTCTTCTCAGGAGTATCTTTGTGGCGTTCTCTGTTCCTGGTTGAATATGCATTGCATAACCCTACTAAGGTTGTGAAGTTCTCCTGGATATTATCTGAAAGTGTTTTTCAACTTGGTTCCATTTTCCCCCTCCCACTTTCAGGCACTAATCAAGACGATTTGATACTTTACATAATCAACGCCGCGCAGGCTTTGTTCATTTTCTTTCTTCTTTTTCTTTTGGTTTCTCTTCTCGCTTCATTTCATTCATTTGATCCTCAATCACAAACTCTTTCTTCCAGATTGTCCAGTGGGATTTACTGAAGGCATTTTATGCATCATTTCTGTGGTTTTCCTGCTGTTCGTTTTATGACCTTCTCTGCATTAATTACTCTGTGATCATTCTTCCACTTTTTTTCAATATTTTGGTTTCTTTCTTTGAGTGCGTAATTCCTCCTTTAGCTCTGAGAAATTTGATGGACTGGAAACCTTCTTCTCTCATCTCGTCAAAGTCATTCTCCGTCCAGTCGTTGCTGGCGATGAGCTGCAGCTCCTTTGAGGGAGATGTGCTCTTATTTTTGAATTTCCAGCTTTCTGCCTGCTTTTCCCATCTTTGTGGTTTTATCTGCCTCTGGTCTTTGATGATGGTGATGTACTGATGGGGTTTTGGTGTAGGTCCTTCCTGGCTGATAGTTTCCTTCTAACAGTCAGGACCCTCAGCTGTGGAGTCTGTTGGAGATTGCTTGAGGTCCTCCAGACCCTGTTTGCCTGGTATCAGCAAGAGGCTGAAGGTGAAATATTTTCAGACAGCAGGGAGTGTACCTGTCTGATGATTCTTGCTTTGGAAAGCTTCCTCTCAGGGTTGTACTCCACCCGTGAGGCCAATGGGGTGTCAGGCTGCCCCTAGTGGGGGATGTCTCCCCAGTTAAGGCTACTCAGGGTCAGGGACCCGCAGGCGAGCAGTCTTCTGTCGTTCTCAGATCTCAGCCTCCCGTGTTGGGAATCCACTGCTCTCTTCAAACTGTGTCAAACAGAGTCGTTTCGTCTGCAGAGGTTTCTGCTGCTTTGTTGTTGTTGTTGTTGTTGTTGTGTAGCTGTGCCCCTGGGCTCCCAGGGTGGAGTCTACAGGGGCAGGCAGGTTTCCTTGGGCTGTGAGAGCTCCACCCAGTTGGGCTTCCCAGCAGCTTTGTTTTACACCCAAGCCTCTCAGCAATGGCGGGCCCCTCCCCAGCCTGGCTGCTGGTAGATCACAGACTGCTGTGCTGCTGCCAATGAGGGAGGCTCGTGGGCGTGGGACCCTCCGGCCAGGTGTGGATGTGATCTCCTGGTGTGCCTGTTTGCTTAAAGCGATGTCGTGGGGTGGAGTTACCCGATTTTCCAGGTGTTGTGTCTCAGTTCCCTGGCTGGGAAAAGGGATTCCCTTCCCGCTTTGCGCTTCCCAGGTGGCGATGCCTGGCCCTGCTTCAGCTGTGGTCGGGCTGCAGCAGCTGACCAGCCACCCGGTGTCCGGCACTCCCAGTGAGATGAACCAGTACCTCAGTTGAAAATGCAATCACCGGTCTTCTGTGTCGCTGGTGCTGGGAGTTGGAGACTGGAGCTGTTCCTATTCGGCCATCTTGCTCTGCCCCCCCCAAAATGTCCAGGTTTTGACAGGTTTGAGCAATAATGTGATTAGTGATTCCAATTCTGCAGAAAATTGTCATTTTCTGCATTTTACTACTTATTTCATGTAATGCTAAAATACTAGTGGCAGTAGTAGTATTTAATTTAAAATGATTCAGAATTCCCAAATTTAGTAAATGAGTGAAACTAAATATTTAATGTATTTCAAAATATTAATTTATAAGCACTTTGAAATGCAGGTAAAATGTAAATTGATGAAAATACTAATGTTATATAAGCACTATACTTATCATATCAAATATTAGCCATACTGCTTTGTGGCATCCTTCAACTTCAGTCCTCAGCCATTTTGATTTGTGTCTCCTGGTTGACCTTAGGAGTGGTCTTGGCCCTTAGTTCTTCTCTTCCCTTAGCCTTGGTGGAGATAGCTGCATGCTTTACGAGGCTTCTCTCACCAGCTTCTTTTTCAGTCTTGATAATGAAAATTGTGATGATGATGTTGATTGGTATTGCTGCTATTATTATTATTATTATTATTATTTTTTGTATTTTTAAAGTAGAGACGGGGTTTCACCATGTCAGCCAGGATGGTCTCGATCTCCTGACCTCGTGATCCGCCCGTCTCGGCCTCCCAAAGTGCTGGGATTACAGGCTTGAGCCACCACGCCCGGCCTATGCTGCTATTATTATTAGATAGGACATTAAGGGAAGATGGAAGAAATCAGGAGAGTTGTAGGAGCTCAGTGATATAAAGGGACTGGGTGAGTTTGTGGTAAGGGCATTGAAGATGAGCATGAGGAAGCTGGGAAAAAGAAGGAGAGAGGGACCGAAGAAAGGATCAAGAAAGGTAGAGAAAGTTACTAACTCATGACTGAAATAATGTTATTACAGTAACAAAATTCCAGGCATTGGTACGTAAAAATAACATAGATTGAGTTTTGGTCTAAGTAAGATGTTATAGACCTGTTCTTTCTGCTCCTGTCTGCTAAGCACAACTACAAACCCTGGAAATGGTATAAGAGACAACCAAAAGAGAGCTCTGACACATGGTCAGAAGCAGGTTAGCTGGTACAGAGCCCTAGATCTGGAGGAGCAACATAGTGGCAGGATGTTTTGAAGCCCCTCACCCAACAGAAGAAAGCTATCACAACTGGCATTTCCTGACACCTGACCTAGCAACAGAAAACAGCTCAGGAACACTTTTTCCCTGTGGATTGGACAAAAGTCCCTCTGACACCATCAAGTGACCCTGATACCACCTGCAAGTGAGATAGATTGAGGGCTCTGCCAGAAACAAGAAGCTGCTTCTCCTTCCCCACTGGCTGAAGACTCCCCTTTTATACCAAGAGATACACAGGAAAGGTGGGAAGAGCTGGAAAGAGAGACTCTAGAAAGAGAGAGACTCTAGAAAGAGAGAGTCTAGAAAATATCTTTGTACCTGCAGGCCCAAGACTTTTCTCCTGACCCCAAAACTGCAGGAAGGCACAAAGAACCAGAAAAAGGAACCCAGTTACAGCAGGTGGCCTAGTCCAGGAAACCTATTTTGTCCTCAAGGGCCAAGACTCTACTCCTATGCTCACAGTCACTGGTGGTCAGAGAGGAGGCTGGTAAAGGAGATCCCCTCACACCATCTCCCATTGAGAAACACCTGGTGGCCCAGCCTGGGGAATCTCCTTTGTGTCCCACTGGGGCAGCACCATCAGGGGCTGGAATGGTCCCTGTCATCAACCACATAAACCAAGCAGATCAAAATAAAGCTACAGAAACTCTAAAAATTAAGCTTTTGGCCTAGCATGGTGGATCACGCCTGTAATCCTAGCATTTTGAGAGGCCATTGCAGTGTATCACTTGAGGTCAGGAGTTCGAGACCAGCCTAGCCAACATGGTGAAACCCTGTCTCTACTAAAAGTACAAAAATTAGCTGGGCTGGTGGCACACTCCTGTAGTCTCAACTACTTGGGAGGCTGGCTGAGGCAGGAGAATCGCTTGAGCCCAGGAGGCAGAGGTTGCAGTTAGCCAAAACTGTGCCACTGCACTCCAGCCTGGGTAACAGAGTGAGGCTCTGTCTCAAACAAACAAATGAACAAATGAACAATCAGAAAAACTTCCACTGAAAAAAAAGCTTACAAAAATTAGGCCAAGATCTGTATGCAAAATCTGAACTGGGTGACTGTGCTAAAATAAAATATATAGAACCCATAGTCTCTTAACATAAGAGACAAAATGTCTAGCATATACTGAAAATTATCTATCATAGCAACAATCAATAAAACTGCAAACTGAATGGAAAAGACAACTGACACCAATAACGAGAAGAATTACACATTGGAATTATCTGACAAGGATGCTAAGGTAGAAATCATAAAATACTTCAACAATCTACTACAAACTATCTTGAAATAAATTCAAAAATGGAAATTCTCAGAAAAAATAGAAGTTATAGGAGATAATTTAAAAATTACAGAACTGAAAACTGCAATTAAAAAAATCAAAACCTTCTGAATGGGCTAAGCAGTAGAGTGGAGGATAGGATCAGTTAAGTTGAGCACAGATCCACCCAATCTGAACTAAAAGAGAAAACAGACTGAAGAAAGGTATGAATTGAGCTTTAGGAATCTGAACATTAAAAACAAAATATCTAATATTTTATCATTGGAATCTCAGAAGGAGAGGAGAAAGAAAGTGATGCTGAACGATTGTTCAAAGGAATAGTTGTTGAAAATTTTTCCAATATGGCAAAGACATAAATCTACAGATCCAAAAAATTGAGTAAACCTCAAACAGGATAAACCCAAAGAAATCCACACACCAAAATACAGCTTAATTACACATTTGAAAGCTAAATACAAAGAAAACACTGAATGCAGCCAGGGAGAGATAGAATGCATGACCTACAAGGAATGCATGACCTACAGTAGATTTCTTGTTTGAAACTATGGATGCCAGAGGAAGTTGCAGAATGTGTTTTGAAGTGTTGAAAGAAAGGAATTGTCAATTGTGAATTCTATATCCACTGAAACTATACTTCAGGAATAAAAAGAAAATGGAACCATTCTCAGATAAAGGAAAATAGAAAGAATAAAACTTTGTCACTGACAATTCTACCCTGAAATGTTATAACTAAGGAGGTTCTTTAAACTAAAATTACAAAATTAAAAAAAAAAAGAATTTGAGGGCAATAGGAAGGAAAAGGGAATGATGGAAAGAGCATAAATATGGACACTCACAATAGACCATTTTTTTCAACTATTTATTTGAACAATCATTCAGCATCACTGTCTTTCTCCCCTCTTTCTGAAATTTCAGTGATAAAATATCAGATCTTTTGTTTCTGAAACCCAGATCTCTAAGGCTCTGTTCGTGATGTTTTTTCAGTCTCTTTGCTCAAAAATTTGTTCAGATTGGATGGATCTGTGCTCAACCTCACTGATTCTAGCCTCCACTCTACTGTTTAGCTCATTAAGCAGAAATATAAATCACCCTTGGTGATTGAAATAAAAATTGTAACATCATCTGATACTCAAGACAATGATATTTAAAAGTGGGAAAGATAAAACCTTAATGAAAATGAGGTTTCTATACTTCATTTGGTAAAATGGTAAATGGTAAAATGTTGATATAAGTAGCTTGCTGTAAGCAGTAGACTGTTAGATCATTGTGATATGTACATATGTATACATGTATATATAGTGTGTATATACATATATACATGTATGCATTAACATATAAACATTTGCATTTATATATACATATATGAAGATATATAGTGTATATATACTATATTGTATACGTAGTGAATTTAGTATATTTTAGTGTATATATAACATATATACACTATATATAGTGTGTGTATATATAGTGCATATATATATGATATTAATACACACCTATTAAAATGTTAACATAGAAAATAGCAACAACACTAAATGCTGAGGGGGATGCAGAGAAACTGGCTCACTCATACTTTGCTGATAGGAATGTAAAATTGTACCACCATTTTGGAAAATAGTTTGGCAGTTCTTATAAAACTAAACATGTAATTGCTGTATAACCCAGGAAATGCACTGTTGGGTATTTATTGCAGAGAAATGAACTTATGTTTACACAAAAATCTATACCTGAATATTCATAGCAACTCTATTTATAATTGCCCCAAACTGGAAAACAACCTAGATATTCTTCAATGGATGAATGGTTAAACAAATTATGGTATTACATATGATGAACTACTACTGAGTAGTAAAAGGAACAAACTATTGAGACACGCAGCAAGATGTATGAATTTCCAGGGAATTAGGCTGAATTTAAAAAGTGAATCCCAACAGGTTATATACTGCATTATTCCATTTATACAACATTTTTGAAATAAAAATAATTTAGAAATAGAGGGCAGATTAGTGGGAGCCAAGGGTAAGAGTTGTAAGTATGAAGGGTTGGGAAGGAGGTAGGTGTAGTTATAACAGCAACACAGGAATCCTTGTGGGGTTGAAATTGTTCAGTGTCTTTACTGTGGTGTTAGGTACACAAACCCACACACGTGGTAAAATTATATGTAACTGAATACACACACACACACACACACACACCAACGAGCATAAGTAAAACTTGGGAAATCTGAATAAGACTGGCGGATTGAGTCAATATTAATATCTCTGTTGGGATGTTATACTAGAGTTTCCCAAAATGTTACTATTGGAAGAAACTGGGCAAAGTGTGCGACATGATCTCTATATTATTTCCCACAACTTGTGTGAATCTACAATTATCTCAATAAAAACCTTAATTGAAATTGATTTTTTCCAAAAAACATAGGTTATTAGAATATTCCCAAAGCAGGATTGCAAATATCAGTATGGCTGGCATTTTGTATGGCAGGAACCCTGAAACATGGTAGGGATACAGTGTGATGAGATAGGTGAGAAGGTGGTGTTAGAGGTTGAGATCAGACTGGCAAATGAAGGCCGGTGACAAAGACTCCTGTATGTTTTGTGAAAGACACTGGATTTTATCTAGTAGGCATTAAATAGCCAATGGAGGGCTCCAAGCTGGGACAGGAGAAGGGTGGAAGCAGGTGGAGGGACTCTTTTTATGTAGATAATTACCTTGATATTGTGGAAAGGAAACACACACAGATTTAAAGGACACTTTGACCTTCTAGCTGTGTGTTCTTGGCAAGACATTTAATTTGTTTTATGCTTTGTTTTCGTAGCTGTCAGTTGAGTTAGAACACAATCCTCCAATTATTTTATAGTTTGTGTGAGGGTCAAAGAGCATCATGTGTACAAAAATCCTTTGTCAACTGCAGTATGCATTTCTCATCTAATGAATGAAGGTTGTCACATTGGCACATGTTTCCATGCTTCAATTAATGTTCTGTTATAGGCCAGGCATGGTGACTCATGCCTGTAATCCCAGCACTTTGGGAGGCCGAGGCAGGCAGGTCATGAGGTCAGGAGTTCAAGACCCACAAGTTCGAGACCAGTCTGAACAACATGGTGAAACCCCGTCTCTACTAAAAATACAAAAGTTAGCTGGGCATGGTGGCATGCACCTGTAATCCCAGCTACTTTGGAGGCTGAGGCAGGAGAATTGCTTGAACCTGGGAGGCAGAGGTTGCAGTGAGCTGAAATTGTGTTTTTGCACTCCAGCCTGGGTGACAGAGCAAGACTCTGTCACAGAAAAAAAAAAAAAAAAAAAAAAGAAAGAAAGAAAAAAATAAAGATTCTATTATGTATGTTAGATCTGACATTATATATAACATAGTCATTAATAAATGATTTGATGATTGTCTAATACATTAAATGGCTTCACTTAATTTTTTAAAAAAATGTACAATGCCAGTACGAAGCCAGTTTTGTTTCCCTCTTGTGACACTGGCATATGCCAGGAAACATTTGAGTTTAAAGAAAATTAAAAGAATTCATCACGTCTCTCCCTTTTGGCTGCAAAAGTTTCCCTGCTCAGATTTTTCACTGTGCTGCAGTGAAGTTTCGTAAGGGCTGCCCCATCACAGCAAATGTATGTTGCTTATTTCCACACATAACAGATTATGCTTTCATTAACATCCCAGCTGCTGCATTTCTCTTCCAGCTTTTTAACTTCCGTAAATTCACATCTTTACATGTTCTCGTTATATAGATTAAGTTCCACAAAGCGACAGAAATGCAATTTGTTTTTAAAATTTCGAAGCAATTTTAATGTGGACAAAGCTGTATCTAAGATAATCACACTGAGAAGTTTGTTTCCTATGTTTTATTATCTACAAAGACTTTTTTCCTTAATGCAGTAGCATCACTATTCTCATCTCACCATCTTTGTTCATTTTCACTCCTCCGTATCCTCTTTCTGTAAAACTAGGACTTTTCTTTTGAGGCTCACTTCCTCGGAAATCTGAGCTACTCTTTCCTGTGGATGACCCTTAATTTTGTACACTCAGATTTGGCCTTTCTCCTAGATGTTAATTAGACCTTTCTAACTTCTGCTAGGCATTTCTGCTTGGCTATCCCATCTTTCCATCAAATGTACCAGAAGGACCCCATATTACACTCAACACTCTGTTGTTTTCCCATCTTTCAAATAGCTCCTGTCCTTTAAGTGATCAATGCCACCTAGAGCTTCTGCTCCACTAAACCAGAGATACTAGAATTATCCTGGCATCCTTCTGCCTGTTATCATTTCCAATCATTGAAAACCTCTTAATTTGCCCATCAGACAATTTCCCCAGCAATTTTTTTTCCTTGATCATTGTTGTTACATTATGCTATTACCATATATCTAAAGTGTTGCACTTGTTTTGCAACTCTTCCAACTTCTTATCTTTGCTCTGCTAAAATATTTCCAATGCCTGCCACTCTGAAGCTCAAAATGTCATGGGTTTTTATTGCTTGTACCATAAATTTAAAGCTCTCTGACTAGCTGCAATAGGTTGTATTTGCTCTTTCCAATTCTTCACTTCCCATAACAGGAATATATCTCCCAGCCTTTGCAGTACCTCTCCATGTCAGCAGAGTATATACTTGTCCACTGCAATGATGTTGAACTTAACCATGTGACTTGTAGGGCCTGAGGGAACGGGAGTGAGCATGATGTAAACAGAGGTCTGCTGGCAAGGATTTCCTTTCTGTACTCTACCATAAGAAAAGCATGCCCCCAGCAGTCCTTATCATATTAGCCTGGCTGCAGAATGAAGACCTGCAAGTGACCGTGAGCTCAAGCCACAGTCTCAGGCAGAGCTGCTGGCACTGACCCAAACGCTCATGAGTGAGGAAAAAAAAATGAATTCCTTGTTGTAAACTTCTGGGATTTGGGAGTCGTTGGTTACACAGTATTACTACAGCCCTAATAAATGCCTGTCCTGACATTCGAGGACTCAAATGCTCTTCCTCATCTTTTAAACACTCCCACATATGGGAATGCTTACAGCTGGTAAAGTGGTCTCTGTAACATGCCCCCTTCACATTTTTTGACCATTTTCCTCACCTTTTGCTCTTTCACTGGTTCTTCAAGTTCCGATATCTTTCTTCTTCCGTCGTTTTTGCTGCGTTGAACACAACTCCTAGGGATGTTTCCCTTCTTCAGACTACTTAATGTTCACATCTCTTATTTCACAACTCAAACTTTGTCTGATATTCTTAGTTCTCGAGAAGCATACATCAGACCACATTAGTCCCCTTTTTAAAATCTCCCAAGAGATACCTCTGTCCTCAGGATGGGGAACATGATTCTTACTAGAACCCACACAGCGCCAGCCTCATTTCTTGCTGTCTCCCTACTCATAAGCTCTCCTCTAGCCGTGTTGGGCAATTTTCATTTCCTGGAACACATTGTACTATCTTCACTTTTGGATGTTTGTGCATTCTGTTCCTTACACTTGAATCACTTTTCCCCCTACCTCTGTCTCCTCAACACATACTTGAATCCAGACAGTTACCATAGTATGCCAGGCATTACATTGCAAAGCCTCTTTCTTCCTCTCCATAGCTAGATCACGTCCCTTGTCTCAGTCAAGATGGGCTGCTCTGTGCTGCAGGCACAAATCAGAACTCAGAGCCTTGGCGGCTTTACCAGCAAAACAGAATTTCTTTCGCTCATGTCCAACAAGTCAGTTTCAGGGAGGATGGGGATGCTCTACTTCACTCACACACTCACCAACAGGTTGAGAGGAGCTCTGCCACGCTGGAGCTGCACCAACTAGAACCTATGATTCTACTCTTCTTCTAGACCACAGCCCCAACTAGCTACAAGGCCCCGACTTCAAAGCCAGGGAGGCTTGGAAGCTTAGTGGGTCTCATAGAATACTTGGAGATCACTAGCCATCTTCACTACATGTTTCCCAGAGGTGCTTCTGTGAACGTCCAGGTCTTATCCTTTATCACACATAGCATCATGGCATCTTCTTATCTTGTCTGTGTCTGTATGAACTTAAAGATCCTGAGGGCAGACACTGTACCTGATTTCATGTCATCTTTTCAGGAGCAAATTCAGAACCTGACACATAAGAACTGGTGGAGAATTATCCTTAGAATAGATACTGAATCTTTGTGTCTCTCTGCTCTCCAAGAAGATGGCCTGCTCCTTGATAACAAGAGCCACCTCTGATCTCCCCCATCCAGTCAGCATCTTCCAGAAAACAGACCATCAGTATGGATTTGCAGCATATATTGCGATTGTTTAACATAATTTTCCAACAGCTAATTATGTGTGGCCACCATACATTGATATTTCTGTAGCTCATATTTTAATACCTTTCCTGTCATTCTACATTACATATGTGGAAGACCTTTAACCCATTTTAGTTTATACATAATAAGTACAAAAGGGAAAAAAGAAAGCTTCATTTCGTCACCTCTTTGGGGACTTCTTCAGCCTTTTTCCAGATGTGGAATCCAGATTGTGTTATTTTCTTTCCAGTTTGGGCCTAGGAGTCATACTTCAAGAGTTAGCAAAGCCTCAAGAATCATCAAGCTCTTTTCTCCTCTTCAAAACTGGCCTTGTTTTCTCTGAACATTAATGTATCTCTCTGCTGTGTAGCAAACTACCTCAAAACCTAGCACTTTCAGACAGCAAACGCTTATCAGTTTCTGAGATCAGAAATCAAGGAGTGGCTCACGTCAGTGGTTCTGGCTCAGTCTCTCATGGGGCTGCAGTGGAGGTGCAGAACCTGATGGGGCTGACGACTCACTTCCAAGCTCGCTGATGCAGCTGTTGGCAGAACTCCGCTCCCTGCCACACGGGCCTTTCCATAGAACGCTTATAACACAGCAGCTGGCTTCCCCCAGAGGAAGTGATTCAAGAGAACAAGCCACCAAGGTTGGGTGCGGTGGCTCGTGCCTGTAATCCCAGCACTTTGGGAGGTGGAGATGGATGGATCACCTGAGGTCAGGAGTGTGAGACCAGCCTCGCTAACTGAGTGAAACCCTGCCTCTATGAAAAATACAAAAATTAGCCAGGCATGATATGATGGTGGGCGCCTGTGATCCCAGCTACTCTGGAGGCTGAGGCAAGAGAATTGCTTGAACCTTGGGGGCAGAGGTTGCAGTGAGCTGAGGTAAAAAAGAAAAAGGAAGCTACCAAATTGGAGCCACACACCTTTTTATAATCTGGTCTCTGAAGTCATCTATTGTATCCTATTCTGTAGAAGTAAATCACTAAGTCCAGTCCTGGAAGGGCAGTTAGGCTCTCTCTCGAAGGAAAAAGTACGAAGTTTTGCATGTACAGTCATGCACTGCATGATGACATTTTGTCAATGATGGACCACATATATAACGGTGGTCCCATTAGGTAATGGAACTGAACCATTCCTGCTGCCTAATGACATTGAGGCCACCACAACATCATAGTGCAAGACATTCATTATGTGTTCGTGGTGATGCTGGTGGAAACAAACCTACTGTGCTGCCAGCTGTACAAATGTCTAGGCCATACAATTATGTACAGTGCATAATACTTGAAAATAATAACAAATGACTATCCTACTAGTTTATGTGCTTAATATATTTTTATCATTATTTTAGAGTGTACTCCTTCTTTTTATTTTTAACGAAGAGTTAACTGTGAAACAGCGTCAAGCAGGTCATTAAGAGGTTTTCCAGAAGAAGACATTGTTGTCTTAGGCGATGACAGCTTCGTGCATGTTATTGCCCCAAAGACCTTCCGAGAATTAAGATGTGGAGGTGGAAGACAGTAATATTGATGATCCTGACCTTGTGTAGGCCTAGGCTAATGTGTGCTTTTATGTGCCAGTTTTTAGCAAAAATGTTTAAGATGTAAAAAACAAATAAAACTTTTTAAAAAGAGAAAAAAGCTTAAAGATTACGGATATAAAAAAGAGAATATTTTTGTACGGCTGTACAATCTGTCGTTTAGGCTAAGTGTTATAAGAAAAAAAGTCAGAAGTTTAAAAAATTTTTAAAATTTAATGTGAATTTTAAGTGTAAATTTTAAATTGAAATTTATTTTTACCGTAATAGATTCAAGTGAAGTCTTTGTTGCATCTGGTTTGGCATAAGTGTACAGAGTTTACTAAGTCTAAAATAGTGCACAGTAATGTTCCAGGCCTTCACATTCACTCACCGTTTACTCAATGACTCACCCAGAGCAACTTCCAGTCTTGCAGGCTCCATTCATGGTAAATGCCCTAAACAGGTGTACCATTTTTTTTACCTTTTATATGGTATCTTTATTGTATCTTTTCTATGTTTAGCTACATAGATCCTTACCATTATGTTCTAGTTTGTCTACAGTATTCAGTAGAGAAACATGATGTACAGGTTTGTAGACTAGGAGCAATAGGCTATCCCATACTGCCTCGGTGTATAATGGGCTATGTCCTCTAGGTTTGTAAGTACACTCTGAGATGTTCACACAACAACAAAATCACCTGACCACACACTTCTCCAAATGTAGCCCCATTGTTTAGCAAGGCATGACTGTATTTTTAAACCACCACACTGTCCCTTGGACAAACTTTGGAGGCGAATGCCATTTTCATAGCCCCATCTCCCACGGTTGCTGAGGCAAACATATCCCTGTGTCTCCTCCCTTCACCTCCCTGGCTTCAGGGTGTTTATTTCTAGTCACCAAAGGGAAATGAATAACAAAGATTTAACATCAATAAGATGCAAAAATAATGGGTAAATTTGATAAGTCTTTAATCATTCTGGAAGCCATTGAGCAGTCTGTGGTCCAGACCTTCTCTCTTAGGTGGACGTTTCATCAACCTTGGGCTTCAGTTTTTATTTCTGAGGGTGAGCCCAGGAGAAGCTGTAGTGCATCCTTGAGACCCACCCTTTCCTGGATTATGATGTAATTCCTGCAGGAAGACCCCTCTCTTGTTGGCATGGTCCTAGATGTGGACAGTGCTAATGCAGGGGGGCTGGAGGTCCTGGAATTGCCCCTTTGCCTCAGCTGAGACTCTGTCATCCAGGGTGCCCTGAGGGCCAAGTAGCATCATCTTGGTTTCCACGAAGAAGCATATTTTTCTAATGACTCTTCAGTCTTTGATATCCTATGTAGAGGTTTTCCCAGGCCAAAAAGGGGAAAAAATGGAATGAAAGAGTGTGGGGCTGAGCAGAGAGAACAAAATGCCACCCCTGATATTTATCGTGATGCTTAGGGATCTTTCCATATGCATATATTTCCTTCTTCTGCACTCTCTAGCATCATCCTCATGAAGCCCTAGCACCACAGTGAGAAGGAAAACTTTTCTTCTGTGCTTCTAACAAAGAGCAACATGGCATACTGGAGACAGTATGAGCTTTGACATCAGACAGACACTGGTCCAAAACCAGCTCTACTGCTTTGTTTCTTAACTTGGAGAAGTTATTTAACCTCCCTGAGCTCCCAGTTTCTTGATCATTACATTAGGATAAAGTGAGGATTGAATGAAACAACATACAGAGGAAAATATTAGGTTGGTGCAACATAATTGCGGTTTTTGCCATTACTTTTAAACCAACCTAATAAAACATGTCAGGCATACAATAAGCATCAACCAATGTTCATTCAGCAAATGAATGAATGTGCTTCAGAGCTACCTGGAATCCCTATGGAAGATACTGATGGGATATTGTGATCCTGAATGTCTTTCTCTTGCTTGTAGAAACTGACAAAGAGCTGGTTTATATACTTCTAAGGCAGCATTTGCTTGGTATTACATGATTTGCTGAGTTCCTTGAATGCATTCTCTTGGAAGATTTTCATTTGTGGCAAACAGAAATGCAATTCGTCTTGTATTTGAAAACTCTGACAACAAAATGTGAAGAAAACTGAAAGGGTGTTTTTTTTCTTTAAATTATCTCGTATTTTAAATAAGCTTCTAAGAAATCGGATCTTGCTTTCTACGAAGAAGCATTTTTCTCTAATGACTCCTCAGTCTTTGCTATTCTGTGTGGAGGTTTTCTCAGGCAAGGAAGGGGGAGTGTGGAATGAAAGAGGGTGGGGCTGAGCAGAGAGAGCAAAATGCCATCCCTGATACTTATCTTGATGCTTAGGGATCTTTGCATATGCATATATTTCCTTCTTCTGCGCTCTCTATGCAGATAACTGCCCCAGCCTGATGGATGGCACAATGCAATCTGCTTCTCTTGCTTTCTCTCCCACTAGAGATGTGTGGTTTCACCTTAATATATTCAAGGGAAGTCTTTGCTGCATCTGGATTGGCATTTGTAATTATGCACTGTGAAAATATAATGTAAGGGGAGAGTATAACTTTTCTTCCCAGATTACACAGAAGAGTTTAATGTGTTCATGTGCTTAGATACCCACACACAAGGAGCAACAGATCAAGCTCTGCTTGACTTCTGTATAATAATCACATTCTATGAACTTAAAAAATGTGCAATATTTTGTTGTGTACTGCACAGAACCTCTGCAATGCTCCCAACTATTTTTTCTTTGGTTATTTTCCAAGTGATTATATGTTTTCAACAGCACTAATTGCACCAAGGTCTAATAGATTGTAATTCATATGTTTAGACCTTCCTTCCTCAGGCTGAAGGAAGTAAACAGCAGACACTCTAAAGTAGAGAGGCTTAGACGATGACCAGTGGAATCTTAAAAAAAAAAAATCAATAGCTGTTTATACATTACACAGCCCAATAGCCAGATAACTGTATGGGCAGATAATTTTATCTTCCTAAATATATATTCTGTCATCATATTCTTTAAGTTATTTGACAGAAAACAAGAGCAGCTCATCTACAATAACTAGAATTATTCCAGTAATTAACAAGCAGACCACAAATACGAAGTGTCAAAAGACTTTTTCTGTCTTTCAGGGATATTTTGTCTAATAATATGTACCTCCTGACATCTCTACTGATCTGAACAAAATGAAATGGATTAAAACCTTAGTACAAGAAGCTTAAATGAGATAAAAACAGGACTTTCAAAACTGAAGGTTGTTACTGTATGAATATTTATTATTTGTGCAATCCTTGCTCCCTTATTTATATAAACTATTCCTTACCTTTTCTTAGGGAAACCATTCCTTGCACACTCTTAACTCAGGTGATTTAAGGTTCACCGGTTCCCTCCATACCAGGGTGGGTCCAGATTGGTTTCAGCCAATTATAATATCCCATTCCCCTGACCACGGTGATTGGCTTGGGACGGGCACATGGCCTAACTCTGGCCAGTGAGCATCATACCCAAGACTTATCCTTGACTATTGTGGGGTGTGCAGCGCTTTAGTCTCACTGATTGGGAAGCTGAGAGGAGGTAAGGTCTGGAGCTGCAGCAGCTACTTTGAGAACAGGAGGAGAGCCTGGGTGAGAAAGAAATCACACGGAGAGAGCAGAGCCGATCTCAGAGACAGAATGGATTCTTGAGAAATCATTTGATCCACTGTCTGAAGTTGAGTTTAGATACACTGTTAGCCTTGGAGTTTCCTGGTTCAGAAGTCAAGAAATTTCTGTTTCACTCAAGGAAGATTGAATTTCCTGCCACTGGCAATTTGGAAGACTTCTCTTTTTAAAATATTTTTATTTTTAATTATTATGGTTACATAATAGGTGTATATATTTATGAGGTATGTATGATTGAGCCAGACTATTGGGAGAACCAGCCCCAAATATTTCAATGTAAGTTCTTTCCTAGTTTCCCTAAGTGTTGGCCAGTCTGAGAAATAAAGAGAAAGAGTACAAAGAGAGGAATTTTACAGCTGGGCCTCCAGGGATGATATCACATATTGGTAGGACCGTGATGATGACCCCGAGCTGCGAAACCAGCAAGTTTTCATTAGGGATTTTAAAAGGGGAGGAGGTGTATGAACAGGGAGTAGGTCACAGGATCACATGTTTCAAAGGGCAATGAAGATCACAAGGCAAGGTAAAATTAGAATTACTGATGAGGGTCTATGTCCTGCTGTGCACATATTGTCTTGATAAACATCCTAACAGGAAACAGAGTTCCAGAGCAGAGAACCGGTCTGACTAGAATTTACCTGGCTGGAATTTCCCAATCCTACTAAGCCTGAGGGTACTGCAGAGACCAGGGCATATTTCAGTTCTTATCTCAACCGCATAAGACAGACACTCCCAGAGCGGCCATTTATAGATCTACCCCCAGGAATGCATTCCTTCCCCAGGGTTATTCCTTGCTGGGAAAAGAATTCAGCGATATCTCTCCTACTCGCACATCCATTTATAGGCTTTCTGCAAGAAGAAAAATATGACTCTACTCTGCCCGACCCTGCAGGCAGTCAGACCTTATGGTTATCTTTCCTTGTTCCCTGAAAATCGCTGTTATTCTATTCTTTTTTAAGGTGCGCTGATTTCATATTGTTCAAACACACGTGTTTTACAATCAATTTGTGCAGTAGTGGTCCTGAGGTGACATACATTCTCAGTTTATGAAGATAATGTGATTAAGAGATTAAAGTAAAGACAGACATAAGAAATTATAAGAGTATTATTAGGGAAGTGATATAAAATCCATGACATTTTCACAATTTATGTTCAGAGATTGCAGTAAAGGTGACGTAAGGAATTATAAAAGTGTTAATTTTGGGAACTGATAAATGTCCATGAAATCTTCACAATTTATGTTCTTCTGCTTCGGGTCCAGCCGGTCCTTCTGTTTGGGGACCCTGACTTCCTGCAACACCGGGCACCAAGAGGACTAGTGCTGGCCCTTTGCATTGGGGAATGGTGACCCATATTTTGATGGGCAGACATTTATCTTTGATGAAAGATGGTCACCAAAGTGATGGCTTGTTTGGTTTGGACTAACTGGCATTCCAAGGTCCCTCTCCATGCAATAATTTCAACCTGATTTTCTTCTACTGATTATTTAATTGCAGTTTAGATTTTAGTAATTCTCTCAACATGTTTTCTAGTTTATCTTTTCTCTTTTTTTGTAAAAGTAAATTCTGGCCACTGATTACCAATATTAACCATAACATATTTTCATTCTTAAAATCTTATCCAAGCCTCAAGTGAAAGGGGAGATTTCATTTCAACAGCTTCTACCATATTGTCTTTTTATCTCCTTCTTTCCATTTCCAAGTTTCCCTGCCAAATTTAATAATCGGCTTTGTGACTATATTGTAAATCTTCTTTAATGTTCTTTACTGTAGTAAATTTCAATCTCTTAACTTCAGGATTCGTTCCCCTTCTGGGCTAATGAGATTTTCCAGGTATTTAAAATGATTCACCTGCTTGACTAGTTTATTATCCACCACTCTATATTTTCCCACCCCTCCCAAAGACCCACAACTATTTATAGATATTGCCACACTTATATTCAGGCTGTTTTAAAAATTGTCATGGTTTAAATTTCTCGGCTAGTTGTTTCCAGGGTTCATACAATGTTGTAGCATTGGCAGATAAATCTTTGAACAATTCAAGGCCAATTTTTAAATCTTTCATTTAATAATTCTTTCCCCCATCCTCAAAATGCACATGCACGTGCTCTCTCTCTCTCCCCCCACACACATTTATTATTCCTGTTTTATAATTAAAAAATAGGTTTCTTAGACAACTGCTCACTCCTCTCCTCCCTGTGCCTGGAAGCCCTAATGTTTCTCTCGTTACTTATCATAGAACTTCCAGTCTGTGAATGGGCCAGATGGGATCTAGAAATGCCATTTTTCCCCATCTCTCTGCCTCTATGCAAATCATGACTTAAATAAATCCAAAAAGAAGCCAACTCCTATGTTCTTTAAAGGGCCTTAGGAAAAGAAATACAAAATCTTCCTTGGAGAACTATTTCAGTTTTATGACACTTTCATTTTCTGTTGGCTCTTCTATCTCCCTCGACTAATAAGAACACTTTCCTCTCCTGACTTCTATGTCTTGTACCTCTCTATCCATTTCTCAGCTCTACCATTAGTTCTGTGTCTTTGGTCTAGTTCTGAAATGTAGGCACATCCTTCAAGAGCACACTATATATCAGTATGGAGTACCCCATCCAAATTTCCTTCTTTCAGTTGAATATACCTGACAAGGTATTTCATTGGTACCTCAACTCAATATGTTCAAAGAAAAATCCATCAATTTTCTACTCTCCTTGCCCCTCCAAAGCAAGTTTGTTTGTCTGCCTCTGTTTTTGCTTTAGTCAGTGGTTCCACCTTCATCCTAATTGCTCTGGCTGGACACCTGGGGTATCTTTGACACCTCTATTTCCTCACATCACCTCCTATGATGTATAATATGTGCCAGGTAGTGTCATTTCCTCAAGTACTCTACCTTTATCTTAACTCCACCTAGGACAGGTGCTCCAGTGGCTGCTTAACTGGTTCCATTGCCTCTAACTATTTGCTCCTGAAATGCATTCTCCACATTGTTGCCACAATGATCTGCCTAAAACAGACATTATGTAATGTTGGTTTTCTGTTCAAAAGCCATCAATAACTCCCCATTGCCACATACTTAAATCAAACTTCTTGTCATGGCATTCAAGGTCATTTATATTTTGGCTTCAAGTTTATGCCATGCGTACTTTGCACTACAGGATTCTGATCTCCACTGCTACATAGTTAGGTGCAGACTTTAGGAACCCAGACTTGACATTATGTAGATCTGGATTCTGATTTTAGCTCAGCTACTTACTGTCTAACTTGGGCAAATCTCATAGTTTCTCTAAGCCTTGGTTTCATAAATGAAGATAATAACTGCCTTCTAGAGTTGTTGTAAGGATTAAACTAGATGATGTCTATAAAGAAATAGCACAATAGCTGAGACTTACGCAGCACTCAGCAGGTAATCACTGCTGTCACCATGATTGCTGTTGTTACTCTTATGCAGCAGTATAATAATAATAGTTGTTATCAACTTGGGCTCTGAAGTCAGCAGGCCAACTCTACCTCTTCCTGGCTATGTGGCTACTGGAAAGTTGCTCAACCTCTCTTTGCCTCATCTGTGAAATGGAGGAAATAATCATAGCTACCTCATATGGTTTATTTGGAAGAACTAAATTTACCAGTACAGAGCAGCATTTGAGACACAGTAAAGCACTGCAAAAATGGTGGTCTTGATCTTGTCATTTTCAAAACAGTCATGCAGTCAAACATCTATGCTTTTGTGCATGCTGTTTTGTGACATAGGAGCCCACTCATTTCTACCTGTCGTAGCATGGGTTCTTAGCTCTCTTTTTACCGTGAATCTACCTGGCACCTGGTAGAGTCTATTCACATCCTGTCAGAATAAAATTTTAAATCCATAATTAAAAATTCATGATTTTACAAAGAAAACCAATTATATTTAAAAATGGTTAACAAACTAAAGAAAAACTAAAATAACTAAACTTGTGATATGGCAATAGATGTGTTTTTAATAGACACATTAAATAGCAAGATCCAATAATTAATCTAATAATTACTGTTGTTTTAAAGGAGTGATTAACATAAATAATATTTCAATTATCTGCAAAATAGTAGCATGACATGAGAATATCTGGGATTTGTACTGGTGACAAAAATCACTGGTTCTGCTAATACTAGTGTGCATGTAGTCTACCTTAGTACCTGAAGGAAACACTGAATGTCAGCTAGAGATTGGTGAAAATAGAGATGTAATTTGTTTCCCATTCAAATTCACAGACTTCACCTGAAGGTCCATGGACTTGTTCAAGTTAAGAAGTCCTCATTCAAATCCTACTCATATTCTAAAGTTTAGCTCAAATATACCTTCTCAAAGAAGTCTTCCCAAATCCCACTCAGTTAGAATTAACCTACCTCTTTTAACCCCTCATGGCATTATGGCTTTTTGTTTTTTAAAAGCTCATGTGCATTACTTAAGGTTTGCTTATATGCTACCATAAGCACATATGCAGTCCCATGAAGAGTGTCAGGCCATGTTTGGTCCTCATGCTGACACGTACTGCCTATGGCCCAGGCAGTGATGGTTGGGTAGGAATGAGAGAATGCAGGCAGCAGCCCATTACTTATCTCTTTTTCCCTGACTGCCCATTGCAATATAAAGTACAGCATTTCTGAGAATGTAGCTCATTTCATTTTAGTGTTATTTACTATGCTAGTTCTGCCAATGGGGCTGACAAATTGCCCCTCCAAAAGGCAGGTTCTAATCTATATGCAACCACTGTTCAGTGGCAATTTATGTGACAAGCTTTCCGAGTTTAGGCAAATATCCTGATATTTTAGCTTAGTTATTCTGACAACAACAATTTCTGCCTTATGGAGGACATATGTCATAGAGAAATTCAGCTTCCCATGTTTCCTGCCTGTTGCAGGAAGCATACATTTTTATGGTAAAATTTAAATGCAGATTATTTGGCTTGATCTTCTTCTGCACCTGGCAGCCATCTTTACAGAATTTGGACAAAAAGGAAAGAGAAGAAATAGAAGGAGAGACAGAGGGAAGGAAGAAAGTAAGGAAAGGATGGAGGGAAGAAGGTGTATTAGTTCATTTTCACATGGCTATAAAGATACTACTGAGACTGAGCAATTTATAAACAAAAGAAGTTTAATAGACTCACAGTTCCACATGTCTGAGGAGGCCTCAGGGAACTTAAAATAATGGTGGAAGGCAAAGGGGAAGCAGGCACCTTCTTCAAAAGGCGGCAGGAGACAGAGAGGACACGGGAAATGCTAGACACTTATCAAACTACCAGATCTCCTGAGAACTCCCACATTATCACAAGAACAGCATGGGGGAAACCGCCCCCATGATCCAATCACCTCCCACCAGGTCCCTCCCTCTACACATAGAGATTACAATTGGAGATGAGATTTGGTGGGGACACAGAGCCAAACCATATCAGAAGGGAAGGAAGGTAGGCTTTATTTTCTGCTTTTTCTAATACCTGGAACTGAGCAACAGTCAACTTTCTTGACTCTTGTATTTCAAGAAAACAATTATTTATTTTGAAAATGTAGCAAGAATTAATGTCTCATATTTATAACTTGCTTTGGCATTTGTTCTAGCACTAATTTAGAGCAAGGTTTCTTAACCTTGACACTATCAACATTTTGGGCTGATTAATTTTTTGCGTGGCAATCTGTCCTGTGCATTGCAAAGCTGTTTAGCAGCATCTTTGGGTTATACACAGTAGAGGCTGGTAATATGCCTTCCCAAGTAGTGACAACCCCAAATGCCTCCAAACATTGTCAAATGTTCCCCAGAGAGAAAATAACCTTCTCTCCCCACTATAGAGAGCGACTGATTTAGAGGATAATGAACATTTATGCCATTGTCTGAATGTTTGGGTCCCCCCCAGCATTCATGTGTTGAAATCCTAACTCTTGGCCTGGCGCGGTGGCTCAAGCCTGTAATCCCAGCACTTTGGGAGGCCGAGGCGGGCGGATTACAAGGTCAGGAGATCGAGACCATCCTGGCTAACACAGTGAAACCCTGCCTCTACTAAAGAATACAAAAAATTAGCCTGGTGTAGTGGTGAGTGCCTATAGTCCCAGCTACTCGGGAGGCTAAGGCAGGAGAATGGCGTGAACCCAGGAGGCAGAGATTGCAGTGAGCCGAGATTGTGCCACTGCACTCCAGCCTGGGCAACAGAGCAAGACTCTGTCTCAAAAAAAAAAAAAGAAAAAGAAAAAGAAAAAGAAAAAGAAATCCTAACTCTCAAAGTGATAGTATTAGGATGTGGGGTCTTTTGGGAGGTAATTAGGTCATGAGAGAGGAGTTCTCATGAATAAGATTAGTGTTCCTATAAAAGATTCCCCAGAGAGCTACCCTGCCACCTTCTACCATGTGCAGACAGAATGAGAAACCTCTATGAGTGGGCCTTTATCAGACACCAAATCTGCAGGTGCATTGATCTTGGGCTTTCCAGCCTCCAGAACTGTGGTGTATTTGCTACCCAGTCAATGATATTTTATTATAGGAGCATGAATAGAGTAAGACAATCTATCGTGTGTCAAACTCTGTGTTTATTGTTCCATATACATTATTTAACTTATTCTTCACACAGTCCCATAAAGTAAGTGCCATTATCTCCATCATAAAGTTCATGGAGGTGAAGGATAGTGCATAAAAAAGGAAATGCTATAGACTCAATGCTTGTATTTTGCCAAAATTCAGATGTTAAAACTTAATCCCTGGTGTCATGGTATTTGGAAGTGGGGCCTTTCAGAAGAGATTAAGTCATGAGGGTAGAGCCCATGGAATGAGATTAGTGCCCTTATACAGAAGGCTCTAGAGAACTCCCTTGCCCCTTCTGCCTCCATGTGAAGACATAAGAAGTGCCTTCATAAGCCAGAAAGCTGACCCTCACCAGACATGAAACATTCCAGAGCCTTGGTCCTGGACTTTCTAGCCTCCAGAACTGTGAGAAATGAATTTCTGTTGTTCATAAGCTACTCAGTCTATGATATTCTGTTACAGCAGCCTTAAGGGACCAAGACAGGAAACTAATACAAAGAGATGGGAAACTAATGCAAAGAGATAATCATTAAATGATGTGATCCAAGATATCAGAGTAAGGATAGCACCATGACCTATCAATCACAACACTCTATCCTGAAGGGCCAAAACAACTCTTCAGGTGGACATTACCAATAGGTTGAAATTGGCAAGGGATATATAAATAATTTACTAACCTTGGTTAGCTTATGTCTTTTCTAAAAGTCATTTGTTTACAAGACTACACGCTTCCATAGGGCAGGAGCCACTTTCATAGGGCAGAGCCATATCTCTGTATTACTAACACATAGGGAGGGCCTTGAGCATGGATCCTCAGTAAATATTTGTGGAATGAACATGTGGTGCTTGAAATCTCACCACTGGTGAGTCTTGACTTATAATACAGCATTGTTGTCTTTTTATATTCTCCTTTAAATTAATACGTTATTTAAAAATGAAGTTCCCAGGGGTGGTGACTTAATAGTAACAAAATTGTGGGACATTGGAAGTAAAACCATGGAGATCAACGTTTTCATTTGGTAGGTGTGGAAACTGAAGCACAAAGAGAAGAAGAAACTTTTCCAAAACAAACTATGAACAAAGTCTGGACAGAAAAAAATCTCTGGAGGCCAAGTTCCAAGTTCCAGTGCTCTTTGTAATGTGTCACTCATCACTTAATACATTCCAATATACACATACACATCACAGGCTGCTTCCTGGAGGAAAGGAAGGTCCTTGGTTAACTTGAAAGAAATAGGCTGTGGAGGACTGAAGCGTGAGAAGAAACTGAAGCAGTAGGGCAGAGGGAAAAGAACACAGGGAAGCATGTAATCCCAGCACTTTGGGAGGCTGAGGTGAGTGGATCATTTGATGTTAGGAGTTCGAGACCAGTCTGGCTGACATGGTGAAACTCCGTCTCTACAAAAAATAAAAAAATTAGCCAGGCATGGTGGCAACCACATGTAATCCCAGATAGCTATTCAGGAGGCTGAGGCAGGAGAATCGCTTGAACCGGGGAGGCGGAGGTTGCAGTAAGCCGAGGTTGTGCCATTGCACTCCAGCCTGGGTGACAGAGTGAGAAGTCTCAAAACAAAAACAAAAAACAAAAGAACAACAACAACAACAACACAAGAAAGAGTATGGAACCCCACAGAAATGCTTCACCTGCAGCTTCAAAGGCCTGGGTTATATTTAGTAACAAATATTTTGGACCTTACCTCTTATATGTGCATTTCATTTCCATTTTCAGTCTTTTAAAGGCAAATAAAAGAAATTGAAGAGTCAAAGATTTTTTAAAAAATTGCTCAGAGGCATATTAAGGAAGCATAGGCAGCACTGGACAAAAATGAGGGGGCTGAAAAAGGGGCAGAGGGCTGGTGTTCAGAATGACAGCCCAGCTCCAGACCAGTCACCCATAAGGACCTGCATTCAGTCCCCTTGTGAGGTCTGTAGCACCACAAATGTTTTTTAAGCACCTACAATGTGCCAAGCTTTGTGCAAGGGGACTACAGAGTCACATCAGATTTAGTCCCAGTCCTTTAAGAAATCCAATTTAATGAGGGGAGATAGATACACAGCAGGAGCTTATTAAATAAAGTATCTGCATAGGGAGGGAATGAATTGAGAATAAATAATACAATCTCTTAGAAGTGTGTAGGAATTGCTAAGGAAGCATAGGGAAAGAACCGAATCATGTCAACAGAGGAAGCTTTGTCTTGGAAGAGATGGCATTTGATCCGAGGTTTTAAGAATGGATGTGGATGTGACGTCAGCAAGAATGGTGCAGTAAAGACCTCAGAAAGTCTTCTCCAGCAGTCAATGAAAACACAACAAAAAGTGTAAGAATCAAATTTTAGAACTCTAGAAATTAATCAAATGATGTAGTCATTTGGGGAGGGTTTGCTTAAGAACAATGGCTGAATCTCAGTAAGAACAGCAAGCATTCTGGTGTTTTCTCTTATTCTCTTGCCCTCCCCATCACCCTAGCATCGCAGTAGCCTTGTAAACCCATATTCTATGGGCATGGTGAAAACCAGAGTCCTGGGAGGCACTGGAGAAGGCATAACAGAGTTGGAAATTCTTCAAAACCCCATTCGCAGGGAATTGTCATTAGACCGGTCAGGTGGAGGATTGTCCTCGTTTGACCTGTCTCAGAGCTCACCTAGTACAAACAGCCTTTCCTTGAAGGGAGTATTTATCAAAAACAATAAGCAACAAATTGATTGATTAAGATTGCAGCTGCCAGAGGCAGTATATAACAGTTAAGGCAAGCAACAGGCTAACCAGAACACTTAAAAGAAAAATCTGGGGAATTAAATGTTCATAAGGGGTTCTAAAAAACCCTTACATATTCCTTGGAACCTGGACTTTTATGTACTGTGCCTTATATATAATTAAAAGTATGGTTTCCTGGTGGGTCTAGCACATTTTAGAAGCTCAGTAGCCACACATGATTACCATACTGGATAGCACAGAAATTCCCACCATCTCAGAATGATAGTCCAGGTTCTACTGAACATTGGTGGTTTAGAGAGAGATGACTTGAGAAGAGAAGAGGGGGATCAGGAACATAAAGGAGTCTTTGAAAGTTTTCTGAATTTTAAAAATCCTCTAAATTCCAAAACCTTCTAAAAGTTATTAAACAATCTTTACTGACTGCCTGTCTAGTTATGTCTACTATGGGTCTGGAAGATGAGGCTGGAAAATGAGGATTGATTAACTGCTTTATTGATTCGTTCATTATTTATTGAACAGCAACTCATCTAGGAACTGTGCTAATTGCACAGTATAAAATGATAAAAATAAACTAGAATGCTGTCTCCTCTCAAGCAGCTTACATTCCAATGGAAGAGGGACAGATATTGATGAGGAATGACATGAGTAAATATAAAATTACAACTGTGAGAATTGCTTTGATGGGGAAGAATTAGGAACAATGAGTGCATAGAAGGGTGTGCTTGATCTAGTCTGGGGCACATTTCCTAAGGAATTGGACTGATATAGATGGGATGTTTGTCCCCTCCAAATCTCATGTTGAAATGTAATTCCCAATGTTGGAGGTGGGGCCTGGTGTGAGGTGTTTGGGTCAGGGAGCCGGATCCTTCAGGAATGGCTCAGTGCTGTCCTCACAGTAATGTCCTGGTAATGTCTTCACTCTATGAGTCCATGTGAGATATGGTTGTTTAAAAGATCCTAACACCTCCTTCCTCTCTTGCCATGGGACATGCTGACTCCCCTTTGCCTGTCACCATGATTGGAAACTTCCTGAGGCCCTCATTAGAAGCAGATGCTGGCACTATGATTTGTGTATAGCTTGCAGAACTGTGGGTCAAATAAACCTCTTTTCTTTACAAATTACACAGTCTCAGGTATTTCTTGATAACAATGCAAGTGGACTAACACATGGACCCTGAGCTAATATTTAAAAGAGTAGATTAAGTAAACAGAGAAGAAAAATCTAGCCCAGAAAAACAGCATGCACACAGGCCCTGGGGCAGGAGGAAACATGAAAAGAAGGAGAGGCTGAGTGTGGAACATCCCAGGAAGTGAGGGAGAGCCAGGTTGAAAGTGAGGCTAGAATGATAGAGACACTATTCTCTGGACAGGCAGCATTAGAATCAGCTGTGAACTTACTAACAATGCAGAATCTCAGACTCCATCCCAGATTTTTTTTTTTTTAAATACAGATTTTCACTCCTGTTGCCCAGGCTGGAGTGCAATGGTGTGATCTCGGCTCACTGCAACCTCCGCCTCCTGGGTTCAACCAATTCTCCTGCCTCAGCCTCCCAAGTAACTGGGATTACAGGCGAGCACCACCTTGCCCAACTAATTTTTGTACTTTTAGTAGAGACAGGGTTTCACCATGTTGGCCAGGCTGGTCTTGAACTCCTGACCTCATGTAATCCCCCTGCCTCCACCTCCCAAAATGCTGGCAGTACAGGCGTGAGCCATAGCCCCCAGCCTCCATCCCAGATTTATTGTGTTCAAATCTGTATTTAACAAGATCCCAGGTGATTACAGTGTGAAATGCACAATCCATACCAAGGGTCAACACCCTATTCTTGCAGGTCAAATCATTCTGCTGCCTGTATTTGTACACAAAGTATTGCTAGATCACAGCCATGCCTGTGCATTTGCTAATTGTCTATGGCTGTATGCATACTACAATGACAGAATAGAGTAGTTGCTACAGACATTGTCTGGCCTGCAAAGCCAAAAATGTTTACTATCTGTCCTGTTACACAAAAGTTTCCCAATCCCAAGTCTATATTGTGGCATGCCTTATAAGGAACATTAAGGATTTTACATTTATTCTAAGAGAAAGGGAAGCTAGTGAAGACTTTTCATTTTCAAAAGATCACTGGCTGCACAGAGATAAAAGGCACACAGACAGTACATGCCCCAGAGGAGCTTAGGGTCTGGTGGGAATTCACTTTTATCATCAAAATTGGATGTTTGCTGCTTTCATTAGATGGATGACTGTGTTATTCACCCATTCTTTGTTGCTGTAGTTAACTCCCTCAGTGCCTGGCAGAGTTCTAAGTATTTAACCAACGTTAAGTGCTATTTCCTGACTCAATAAATGGTTTAAACCTGTAACAGTTAATGTCTACCAACCTTAGAAACTTATTTTGCAGACACCTCAAGAATCAAAATACTATGACTCTTGACCTACTTTCAACAGTTTCCTTTTACTTGACATCTAAGCTGTTTCTGACATAAAATGTAGACTACCATAGTGGAAGCCAAGCCTTTGGTCACCTTGTTAATTTCAAGAGAGAGCAGACAGATAAGAGTCCTATTCCAGTCTCCAGCTTGCATAGGACTGCAGGAAGGAGTTGCTCTGAGCTTTAGGTTCTCTGTCTGTGACATGGGAAAGCTGAAACAGTTTGTCTCTAAGGTTTACACAGCTTGAGCATTCTTTTTATCCTTAGAGTTGTACAAGGTGACAAAATGGGGACACTAGACAGGTCTCTGGCTTACCTGATTCAATTCCCTGCATCTTTATTAAGTCTAAATGGAGCTCTTTATATGGCATACATGAATGACAGTTGATGAGAATGTTGGAGAGAAAAAAAAAAAAAAAGCAGAAAACCTGCAAAATTCCACAGTCACAAAAGAGGATTTTGTGCACTGTTTGAGATTTTGTGCATTTCTGTTCCCTTTCATTTGTAAAGGTGATTTAACATTACTGGCTCAACTACTAGTCCAACCTTTTCTACCCATTAGGTGTGACTGTGTAGATACTGGCTTTACCAGCTGGTTAGCTTACTTTTCATGTCATGAGTTGGCAGTACTTGAATAAACTAAATATTCCATGGCAAGAAGCTGGATGCCTATAAACTCACTGTGACAAATGGACCTACCATCAAATCCACAGTGCTGCTGAAAGATAGTGTTTTGAGAAAGTGGTAGGTGATGTTTTCTGGATGCGGTTACAACTTGGTGCATAGAAAGAGGCAAAAGATTTGAGGATAATAAATGGTTTTGAGCAGAGATAGATTTTTAGCAGTATTGTCATCTTCTGGGCAATATGCCTGCTACAGAAGTGTTGATTCAACCCATAAAAAAGCAGTTTGCAAGTTAAGCAGACTATCTAATGGATACTATTAAACTGGAGTAGAATATTGTGGAGCCATCTCTATTACATTTTGTGGATGTTGTTGCTTGGCATTATCTTCTGTTGATTGTTGTTGATGGCATTCAATTAAAATAATATTTTATCAAGGCATATTATGTTACGTGCTGTGGAAAATAGAGAAACAGTGCTGACTTCAAGGGTATCCGACTTGTACAGTTACACAGAGGCTTGCACTTGGATTAATGCTCTGCTATTGCCTTCTTAAAATTATTAAATTTTGGACAAGGGGCCCTGCATTTTTATTTTTACAGGGCTCTGCAAAAGAGGCAGCTTTCTCTGCATAGAAGATGGCAGATTCTGTTTCTTGCCTAAGGAGTTCAAAACATTGTGTATTAGAATCATGTTAGGACAGTAACGTAGGAACTTGCTTAATTGTTCTGAGCCTTGGTTTCCTCTCTTTATATATATAAAGAGACGCATTGCATGCTGTCTAAGGAGAGAAGCCAAAGGCTTAAACTCTAAGGATTATTTTTCCAAGTAAGCAGTAGAGACAGGATGTTGAAACTTCCTCTCTTGTCTGTGAGTCCAATGAGAATAAACTGTGTCAACAAGGATTTTTGCTGAGTTCAAGATATGACTCAGCACAGGATTAGTGGCATCGGAACTCCAATTGCCAGGGAACTAGAGAACATCTGGGTGTGTTAAAAAGAGTGCTCAATAAAGTAGCTGGAGAGCTGCAGCAAAGCTGTGGCAAGGCTGTGGCTGAAAGGTTCATCAGAAATGGGAACCAGTATCAACAGGCAAGCCAGGAGTCCGTTCCCCAATACCTTATTTAAACCTCTGGGGTCAGATTTGTTTCAGAATTCAGAAATTTTCTTATTTTTGAAAGGTAACATGATGCATACTCCATTAATTATGTAAAATCCCTGCAGCATGTCTGGGCAGCAACTCATAAGCAAGTGTGTTGCTTTTTCTGCAGTGAGATGTATAACCGCTAGTATCAAATAAGAACATTTTTAAGCATATGAATAGTTATCTCAGGTCAGTCAGATGTTGCTGCTGAATGTATTCAGGTCAGGGCATGTTTCACAAAAAAGGAGTTAAAAGTGTTTGGTTTTCAACGTTTGGAGTTTGAAGTTGTGGATAAGGGATTGTAGACCTGTGTCAAAAAAGGGACAGGAGATGGGTGTTTAGCGCTCAGAAGAGCAGTGACAGTTTAGGCATTTCTCAGATGAAGCTGTCTTGGTCTAGGGACTTTTTCTGATGGCTTGTTAAGAAGCCCCAACCTCCTTACCATGACACATTCTTCCTAGTGAAGCAAAGGCATAGATGCAAGGCTGGGAGCATCCCTTCTCAGCAGCTTTTAGCAACTTCGCTGCCCTCTTTTCCCTGCTACTCTAGCTTGGCAGCTTCTTGAACACATGGTCTCTCTGGCCATATTTTCACTGTGGAAAATGACATTTTCAGAACTGACTGTCCCTGGGATTCATCTGTCACTTTCCCTCCGTGTTCTTCATATGGCAGTTGGCACACGAGACTCACTCTTCACTTCTCAGATGGGTTTAAAAAACCTTGGCCAAATATATAGCCTCTTCATTAGCACCCGTCTGGTCCTAGCACCAAATAAAGCCAATGAAATGGACCGATACATATATATACACACAAACTCACACGCACAACATGCACACACACACAGACACACACACTTTATATACAGATGCGTTTTCCCCAGGAACATAGAAGTGAACGCTATTCAGGTTTAATATTGGCTTCTTCATTTACTTGCTACTTTGTTTGGAACATAAAATTGACTCCAGTAGAAGCTGTTACAGACAAAGCAAAACAAATCCAGTCTTCTTTTTACTGGAAAGAGGCTCAGACATGTCCTGGGGACGTACACTCATAGTTAGCCTTCTGCAGTGTGGACTCCATCTTCATGGTCACAAAGTGGCTGCTCTCTTCCAGACGTTGTGTCTGCCTTCGAGGAAGAAAGAAAGAAGTACCTGTTTTACTAGGTAAGTGGTTCTCAAAGTATGATCCCTTGACCGGCAGCATCAGCATCACCCAGGAAGTTGTCAAAAACGTAAACTTTCAGGCCACACTCCAGACCTACTAATCAGAAACTCTGGGAATGGGGCCTGACGATCTGTGATTGTGATGCTAGTTAAAGTCTGAGAATCCCTGCACCAGACAAATTAGTTTTCTTCTGATATGTCCAGAACTTCAATTTCCCTTAAGAAATATTGCTAGTTAAAAATCTTCTCTTCCCCATGTCCCTCAGAGTTAAGATTGCCATGTGATTCACTTCTTACCAATGAAATATACATAGAAATGTACAATATTTACACAGGGGATGATAACTAAAAGAACTGACAATCTATATGAAATATAGACTGTATAATATACATTACAGGCATATGGAAAAATTATATTTCGATTATATGTCTCTCCATACAGCTCTTCTTTTTTTCTTCCTTGAAGGCAGACACAATGTCTGGAAGAGAGCAGCCACTTTGTGACCATGAAGGTGGAGTCCGCACTGCAGAAGGCTAAAGAGAAAGATACTATGAGTGTATGTCCCCAGGACATGTCTGAGCCTCTTTCCAGACTTCTTGTTAAATGAGAAAAAGGGACCTGTGTTCCATTAAGCCACTGTTTTTCATATGTTGTTATTGTAGACGAACACAATTTTCAATGAAATATATTCAGTCAACATGTATTAGCATTTTATCCTTGTTGTTAGATGAACACAGCCACTCTTCTTCTCCAACAACCATACACTTTCAAGAGTATATATTTCATCTCACAGATACAGAAATAGAAGTTACAATAGGTAAATAAGTTACTCAAATTCTCACAGTTAATAAACAGCAAAGCCAGAGATAGTAAACTGAGGTTTTCTTATCTCTAAAACCTTGAAGTAAACTTCTATATTGGGGTAAAGCAGGGACAAATGTAAGCTTGGAGGGGCCTGAAACCTATAATATTTCAAGGACCTTCTTTAAGACAAGGAAGAGAAAAGTATTTATTAAATATGGTCCAGGCCCTCTATGGGCCTTGAGAGGCATCTGGGAAAATGAAGAGTACTTATCTTTACAGGAAATCTGCTTTGGTTTCACCATTTATTGTTAAGGATAACCGTTTTCTATCTCCATGTATCATTCTTACATGAAAACTGAATATTGCAAAATACCAGGAGAAAATATTTAGGTATTTCTTGAGACTCTCAAACCTATTTTCATTTCTAATAGCCACTACTTGCTTAAATGCAAACAAACAGATGGTTCCATCACCATCACTTTATAAGCTGTGTAAATTCTTCCCTTTCTATGGGTACTGTCAGGTATTAGACCAACTGTTGACAAGTGGCTGTGGGATTGAAATGCAAGCCTGTTAAAGGGATAATTTTTTTTTTACATGTTGGAGTTAAAAGAACTCTGGATAATGCAGTATGACAGTGAGTAGAAGCACTTTTTCTGATGTCATCCTGCCTAGATTGAACTCTCAGCTCAACAGCTTCCCAACTCTATAGACTTGGGTCTCAGCATTCTTATCCAGAAAAGGACAGATAATAATAGTACTTATCTCAGAGGGATTTTGTGAAAATTTATGAAAATAAGCTATGCCAAGTACTTTTTACCAGGTACTTGGCACATAGTTAGTATTCAAAAAGGATTAATAATGCTTATTACCACCCATGATCCTTCTGCCCACTACCTGTGTAATGTTAGGAAAGTCATTCTTGGGGCCTCAGTTTCTCCGTCTGTATAGTGATAAGGTAGGCTGAATTACTCTTCACGATACCTTAATTAGAAATGGAAAATTCTAAATTCTGCATGCGCCTGCATCTATATGTATTCATGAGGACACAGGCTTTGTCTGTTTCATTCATACATGTTTACCCAGTCACCCATGCTTGACACACAGCAGCTATTCAATCAATATTTGTTAAATAAATGAATGTTTGCAAATATTTAGCTCCTTAAGAATAGTACTCTATGGCTTATCCATGAAAAAAACTGCACAACTGAAGTCAAAAGCAAGTATGTCTCAGGAGAATCTGGCGTCGGTAAAGGTCAACACTTAGTCATGCATAAAACTGGAAGGGTAGTGTGATTTCACTCCTGCGGTATTCATTAGCAAGGATGATCTAAAGCCCCTTAACCCAGCAGGAATCCAAGTGGAAAGTATTGAGGTCTCTGGGGAAAAAAAATCAACAGCTATTATGCTTCCTATTCATCTACTACTTGATAACATCTTCTATTTGTACCTTGTGAAAATGTCAAACCCACTTTCATGTACTCATGGTCACTATTGGATTTAACTCCAACTTCAGGTTTTTCTTGCAATTTGGCTGTGAAGGTGATCTTCGTCCAATACCTATCACTGTGCAAATGGCCAGGACTAACCCTATTAATCTAGTTAATAGAGTAGACAACCTCTTCCTCCTTCCTTGCTGTAGATGTGGTAGCTTTTACTTATGATGACTTTCTCAGAAAGGAGAGGTCCATTCTCCAGTCAAGGGCAGAAAGTGGTAAATTTACTCTAAAAACCTTGAAATGGGTCCATAAGGCCCTTTCCATTTCTGGGATGTTCCCTTCGGCCTGTTTACAAAGCAGTCCTGAGACAGAAAGCAAAGACAAATACGTAGTGTGTCCCCATTTGACACCCACAATCACCAGACTACAATGACTATTAAAGAGTGTTTAGATTGTCAGTCATATAATGTGTGGAAGGCCTTTTATCTCTGAGAAGCAGATCGCTGAAACTCATCAATAAAACTCCAGGGTCAATTTTATTTTCCCACTGGGGGAAATACTGACATTGTCATCACAGGCCCCAGAGAGGCCTGATTGTACCAAGGACAGAGTCAGGCACTGTGAGGCAGGTGACAAAAGTAACAATATCCAGGCACTGAGATCAAGCAGGATGCAGATCTCCCTGTTTCACCTCCAGACAGAAGACCATGAAAGTAATGAGGTGGAAACAGACCCATATGACATCCTCTCTCCGCCTTCCCCTCCACCTGTCCATGTTGGCATCTCCAGCAGAAACAAATTCTCACTTGTCTTCACAGTTATTTAATTATAATTTTAAACAGGAAGTTGATTATGCACTCTCTTGCTTCTTCAACTGGGGTCCCCCTTCCTTAACATAAAATGCAAACTCCTCCCCATGGCTTTCAAGCCCTTACATACCTGAGCTTTTCCTATGTCTGGGCCTCATCTCAGGCCCTCCTTCCCCACCTTTCCTTGTTCCAGTTGTTTGTCTTCCTTTCCCTTTGTTGCATACCAGAGTTTATTCTGCTTCCTGTCCTTCATACCCTCTTTACTCCAACCAGAACTTTCCTTCCAGCTCTGCCCCGAGCCCCTTCTCAGCTCCAATTTCTCCTCCCAAGAGGCACTCCCTGAATATATATATTCTCCTCCCAAGAGGCACTCCCTAAATATATATATATAAAAATACATATAAAATATATGTATGCTATATGATATATGTATAATATATAAATATATGTATAATACAATTATATAATATATATTTATATTATATATATTATATATTTATATATTATACATATATAATATATGCATATTTAAAGCACTTACTGTAAGTGAAAATTATCTCATTTATTTGCTACTCCTTTAGTGTCTGCTCCCATCATTAAGATGTAACTGCATGAGGACAAGGCCTCAAGCAGTGCAGCAAAGCCCAGCATACCTTACATGTCTGATTAAGTATTTGCTGAAGGAATGCATGCTCTCCTGTACATAGTGTATCATCTCATCTACACAACAACCCTGTGAAATAGTTTGGGGGGCTGTTACTATTTTTTATTGTGACTACCCCTACTAGGTGGTTAAGGAACCAGACAGTGGCCATTAGAGATGAGATAGTAGCCTCTTTGTTCTGATTCAAAGGCATGTTCATTTCTCACCATCTCATACTGCCTTAAATATCAAAAGGCTATGATTACAATTTGAAGGCTAAAGTACTTTGCAAATAGAAATTATTATTCCCACATCCTACCTACTTATTAAAGGCACTACACAAATTCTCTTTAGTTGCCTGAAAGTACTTGCTTGACACTGAGCCTTCCACCCCTAACCATTTACAGCAATTCCATCCAGAATATATATTCATTCATATATAAAATGAGGTCTCCAAGAATGTCCCCCTTCTCCAATATATTTCACTTTTTTTCAGAGATTTCCAACAGAGTATAGAAGCTCTTAAGAGCAGGAATTTTGTCTTCATTGTCACTATCGTAAGGCTTAGGAGTGTGCCATGTGTATAAATGCAATGCAAATATCTTTTGAATAAATAAATGAAGATCAGCTGCTTATAGCAATAAAATGCAGTTAATTATAAGAAAATAGTTATTAAAATACTTAATATGCACCAGACTTTTCAAAACACTTCTTGTGTTAATGTATTTCATCCTTGTAACAACGAGATGAGGGAGAGACTATAATTATCTACATTTTACAGAAGAGGAAACTGAGGTATAGACAGGTAAAATATTTGCCTATAGAGGCATGGCCAATAAGTAATAGAACTGGGATAAGAATATTGCTATTCTTAGTCTTCTTAGGTAAATCTCCAATCTCCTTTCCAGGACTCAGTCAGTGAATTCACTGAGATTTTTTGGAAGAGAGGAAATTGTGGCATGAGAGTGAGGTTTTCCTCTGCTTTTGAAATATCACCATCCCACATTTCTCTTTGTTTCCCTAACACCTACCCAAGAACCTATAGTGAAAAGTAAAACTAAGGTTTTCTCACACAAGTGTTGGGGGCTCCACTTCTATACTGTGAGTTCTCTGGCATCAACTTCTATGAGCAGATGTCTGTTGGTGTCTAAAGAATCAAAAAATAATCTTTCTTTATTTCGCTGAGAGCTAGCCAGTGAGAAGCCATGAAAATGAAGATTGAAATAGTATCTTTATTACCAATGGCCTTAGGCATGTGGCAATGGTGGGATTCTTTACTTTCAACCCCTGAGTATTACAAACTTTGCTCCCCAGTCTAAGACAACACTGCATTAACACCGTCCCCCTCTCTCTCTTACCTGGGGACCGGCCACTGATCAATGTGCCCTTGGGGGAGGAGACCAGAGCACATAATCCTAAGAGAAAAAGAAAGGGAGGGACCAGGCCACACATGCCCTGTTCCTTCTTTCACATTTCCTACTGAGGAAGAGCAAGTGAGAGGGTAAGTGGAGAGAGGCTGGAAATGTTCCAGTGATGGATGGTTCTCCTTCCACAGCACAGGGAAATCTGGTCTCAACATGGGGTGATGGAAACATAAAACAGGTGAGCTCAACATTTGGAAGAGGCCCATATTGTCCAAAATTTCCTTAGTCGTTTTGACTAAGACACATTTAAAGTCACATGATGTTTGCCTCACAATCTTCTCTTCTTCTTTGAGTACATGTCCACCCAACCACTGGGAATCAATTTTCTTTCAATTGACGTATTTTGGTACTTCTCTTCCAATGGTGGAAAATAATGCTTTGGTTATTATGAGGTTGAACTACATGAAACTTGATTTTTCACCCACCATGAACATCAGCTTCATGTAGCTCACCCTAATAAATACAGATAGAACATGTTGCAGAATATTTATAAGAAAATGAGGAAAGAGTATTTGAATATTAATCAGTTAATTAACCCATGGTCATTGGTTATAGATTTAGATAATAAATGAAGTATGGAGTGCGAAGTCTATAAGCACTATGGATTTTGGTTGTGGAATTAGACTGGAGGGCTCCAGATTTGGCCTTTGAATGCTCTGTTTGATTAAGAATCTTTCTAAGTGACAAAGTCAACCAACTAGCAGGAGGGGGAGGGAAGAACAAGGAGTGTACAACTAGGAAATAAGCTCTTCGAGGAAGGAACTGGGGTCTGTGTGGAGGGATAGCATGTTGTATTTATCCATGATTACTTGCTAGTTTTTGACTCCAAGCTTATCTCTAGTTTTTTCACAGGTGGAAGTAGGAAAGAAAGGGAAGAAAGACATAATTTAAGACAGTAGTTATCAAAGTCTGCTCAGTAATCCCCTGGGTTTCCCTGAGGCCCTTTCAGAGATTCTGAGAGTTCCAAACTCTTTTCGCAATAATACTAATATATAGTATACATTTTCCACTGAAATTTTATTGATGATGCAAAAATAGTGAAGTAAAACTACCAGTGCTTTAGTGCAAATCGAGATAGTGACACCAAATTATATTAGCAGTTATTGTATTTTTCATACCATGCACTTACATAGAAAAATAAAGTCAGTCTGGAGATGGAGCAAGATAGCTGAATAGAAACCTCTACTGATCATCCTCCCTGTGGCAACACCAAATTAAACAACTATCCACACAATAAAGCACCTTCATAATAACCGAAAGTCAGGTGAACAGTCACAGTACCCGGTTTAACTTCATATCACTGAAAGAGGCATCGAAGAGAGCAGGAATTGAATTGCTGATACCACTCCTTCCCCCTACCCTGAAAGTGGCCACATGGCACAGAGAAAGAATCTGTGTTGTTGTGAGAGGGAGAGCACAGTGATTGTGGAACTTTGCCTTGGAACTCAGTGCTAGGGTGCATTTATACCAGCCCTAGCCAGAGGGGAATCGCCCGTCTCAGCACTTGGAACCTGAGTTCCAGCAAGCCTTGCACTGGAGGCTCTGGAGTCCTAAAGAAACTTGAAAGGCAGTTTAGGCCACAAGGACTACAATTCCTGGGCAAGTCCTGATGCTGTGTTGGGCTTGGAGCCAGTGGACTTGGGGGGATATGACCTAGTGAAACACCAGCTGGGGCAGTCAAGGGAGTGCTGGTGCCACCCCTTCTCTAATCCCAGGCAGTGTAGCTCTCAACTCCAGGAAAGACTCCTTCCCTCCACTTGAGGAGAGGAGAGGGAAGAGTAAGAAGAATAAAGAGAACTTTGTCTTGCAACTTGGATACCAGCTCAATCACAGTAGGAGAGGGTAACAGGCAAAATCCTGGGGCTACCATTCTAGGCCCTAGCTCCTGGATAACACTTATATATACACCCTGGGCCAGAAAGATAACCTGTTGCCTTGAAGGGAAGGACCCAGTTCAGGAAGGATTCACCACCTGCTGACTGAAGAGTACGTGGGCCCTGAATAATCAGCAGTGGTAGCCAGGCAGTACTTACTGTGGACCTTGAATGAGATTCAGGCAATACTTACTGTGGACTCCTTCTGCTTGAGAAAAGGAGAGAGAATAGTAAAAGGGACTTCATCTTGACGCTTAGGTACCAGCTTGGTCACAGAGGGGTAGAGCAGCAAGCGGGCTCTTGGCATCCCTGATTTCAGGTGTTGGCTCCTGGATGGCATTTCTGAACCTGTCTTTGGTCAGAGAGGAGGCCACTGCCCTGAAGGGAGGGTTCCAGGCCTTGAATGAACATTGGCAGTAGTTAGGCAGTATTCACCATGGTCCTGGGGTGGTGGTGGCCACACGGAGAGACTGCTCTGCTTATGGAAAGGGGAAGGAAAGTGGAAGAACTTTGTCTTGTGGTTTGGGTGCCAGTTCAGCTGCAGTAGAATAGAACATTAGATAAATTCCTAAGGTTTATAACTCCAGGCTGTTGCTCCCAGTTGGCCTCTCTGGACCTGTCTGAGGTTGCGGGGATCTCACCACCCTAAAGGGAAGGACACAAGCCTGGCTGGCTTTTCCATCTGCTTGTTGTAGAGCCTAGAACCTTGAGCAAACATAGGTGGTAGCCAGATAGTGGTTACTGTGGGCCTTGGATGAGACTCAGTGCCATGCTAGCTTCAGGTCTAACCCAGGACAGTCCCAGTGGAGGGGCTTGTATCACCCCCTGCCCAGCTCCAGGCAGCTCAGCACACCGAGAGAGACTCTGTTTGAGAGAGAGTAATAGAAGGGAACAAGAGTTACTGCTTGGTAATCCAGAGAATTATTCTAGATCTTATCTAAGACCACCAAGGCAGTATCTCTAAGTGTTTGCAAGAGCCACCACAGAGTTACTGGGGTTTGGGTATCCCCTAATGAAGATATGACTGCAGAGACCAAACATTTAGATTACAATACCCAAGTCCTTTCAAATACCTGGAAAACCTAACCAAGAAGGATGAGTACAAAACAGCCCAGACTGTGAATACCACAATAAATCCCCAGCTCTTCAAAGGCCCGGTACCAATGGGCATCCATAAACATCAAGACCATCTCAGCAAACAAATGAAATACATAAAGCACCAGATACCAATTCTTGAGAGACAGAGATATCTGATCTTTCAGACAGAGAGCTCAAAATATCTGTTTTGAGGAAACGTAATGAAATTCTAGATAACACAGGAAACTGAAGAGAATGAAGCAGAAATTCTGGAGATGAAAAATGCAGTTGACATACTGAAGAATGCATGAGTCTTTTACCAGAATTGATCAAGCAGAACAAAGAATTAGTGAGCTTAAAGATAGGATATTTGAAAATACACAGTCAGAGGAGATAGAAGAAAAGAAAAGAATGAAGCATGTCTACAAAATCTAGAAAATAGCCTAAAAAGGGCAAATCTAAGAGTTATTGGCTTTAAGGAGGAGGCAGAGAGATAAGGGTAGAAAGTTCATTCAGAGGGATAATAACAGAGAACTTCCCAAACATAGAGAAAGATATCAGTATTCTAGTACGAGAAGGCTATAGAACACAAAGCAGTTGTAACCCAGATAAGACTATCTCAAGCCATTTATTAATAAGACTCACAAAAGTCAAGGATAAAGAAAGGATCCTAAAAGCAGCAAAAGTAAATAAAAATAATATACAATGGAGCCCCAATGCATTTGACAGCAGACTTTTAAGTGGAAATCCTACAGGTCAGTAAAAGTGCCATGACATTTAAAGTTCTGAAGGAAAAAAGTTTTATCCTAAAATAATATATCTGAAAAATTATCCTTCAAATATGAAGAAGAAATACTTTCCTAGACAAATAGAAGCTGAGGAATTTCATCAACATCAGACCTGTCTTATAAAAAATGCTAAAGGGAGTTCTTCAATCTGAAAGAAAAAGATGTTAATGAACAAAAGTAAATCATCTGAAGGTGCAAAACTCACTGGTAATTGTAAATACAAATAAAACACAGAATATTATAACACTATAACTTATATGCTGTGGTGTGTAAACTACTCATATGTTAAGTTAAAAAAAACAAAATATAAATCAATTAAAAATAATAATTGCAACAACTTTTCAAGACATAGACAGTACAATAAGATACAAATAGAAACAACAAAATGTTAAAAAGCAGGGTGACACAGTTAATGTGTAAAGTTTTTATTAGTTTTCTCATTGCTTCTTTGTTTGTTTATGCAATCAGTGTTTAGTTGTCATCAGTTTAAAATAATGGGTTATAAGATATTATTTGCAAACCTCATGGTGACCTCAAATCAAAAATGTAAAACAGATACGTGAAAAATAAAAAGCAAGAAATTAAAACATACCACCAGAGAAAATCACCTTTACTAAGAGAAAGACAGGAAGGTAGGAAAGAAGGAAGAGAAGACCACAAAACAACCATAAAACTTCACAATAAAATGGCAAGATTAAGTCTTTATTTATCAACAATAACATTGAATGTAGGTGGACTAAACTCTCCAATCGAAAGACATAGATTGGCTAAATAGATAACAAAACAAGACTCAATAATCTGTGGCCTACAAGAAACACTCTTCACCTATAAAAACACATATAGGTTAAAAATAAAGGGATAGAGAAAGATATTCCATGGAAACGGAAACCAAAAAGGAGAAGGAGTATCTGTACTTGTGTCAGACAAAGTAGATTTCAAGACAAAAACTGTTAAAAAAAGAAAAAAAGGCAATAAAGCTCACTATATAATGATACAGTAGTCACTTCCTCAAGTAGGCATAACAATTGTAAATATATATGCATCCAACACTGCAACACCCAGATATATAAAGCAAATATTATTAAAGAAAGAGATAGACCTCAGTTTAATAATACCCGGACTTCCACACCCCAGATCATTCAATCTAAAATCAAGAAATAAACATTGAACTTAGTCAGCATTATGGACAAAATGGACCTAAAAGATATTTATAGAACATTTCATCCAACAGCTGCAGAATATACATTCTTTTCCTCAGCGTATAAATCATTCTCAATGATAGACAATATGTTTGGGTACAAAATAAGTTGTAAAGATTTAAAAAATGAAATTATATTAAGAATCTTTTCTTACCACAATGGAGTAAAACTAGAAATCAATAACAAGAGAAATTTTGGATGCTATACAAACACTTTAAATTAAATAATATGCTCTGGAGTAGCCAGTGGGTCAATAAAGAAATTAAGAAGGGGATTCAAACATTTCTTGAAACAAATAATAATGGTAACAAAACATACAGAAATGTATGGGATATAGTAAAAATAGCACTAAGAGGAATGTTTATAGCTATAAACATCTACATCAGAAAAGCAGAAAAACTTCAAGTAAACAATCTAACAATGGATATTAAAGAAACAGAAAACCAAGAGCAAACCAAACCCAAAATTAGTGGAGGAAAACAAACAATAAATATCAGAGCAGATATAAATGAAATTGAAACAAAGGAAACAACCCAAATAATCAATAAAACGAAAAGTTTTTACAAAGATAAGCAAAATCCACAAACCTTTAGTCAGACTAATTAAGAAAAAAGAGAGAAGACCCAAATAAATAAAATCAGAGATTTTAAAAAAAGGAGACACATTACTACATATACTGCCAAAATTCAAAGAGTCTTTAGAGGCTACTATGAGCAACTATATACCAATAAATTGGAAAACCTAGAAGAAATGGGTAAATTCTTAGACACATACAGCCTACCAAGATTGACTCATGGAGATATCTAATACCTGGACAGACCAATAACAAGTAATTAGATCAAAGCCATAATATAAAATTTCTCAGCAAAGGAAAGCACAGGATCCAGTGCCTTCCCTGATGAATTTTACCAAACATATAACAGGATCCAGTGCCTTCCCTGATGAATTTTACCAAACATATAAAGAAGAACTAATACTAATCCTACTCAAACTATTCTATAAAATAATGGAGGAGGGAATACTTCCAGACTCATTCTTTGAGGCCAGTATTACCGTGATACCAAAACCAGACAAAGACATACCAAAAAAAAAAAAAAAAAAAAGAAAGAAAACCATGGGCCAGTATTATTCCTAATGAACATTGATGCAAAAATCCTTACAAAATACTAGCAAACCAAATTCAACAAGACATTAAAAAGATCATTCATCATGACCAAATGAGATTTATCCTAGGGATGCAAGGATGATTCAACATTTGCAAGTCAATCATTGTAATACATTATATCAACAGAATGAAAAAAAAACCATATGATTATTTCAATTGATGCTAAAAAGGCATTTGATAAAATTCAACATTTCTTCATGATAAAACCTAAAAAAACCTGGGTACAGAAGGAACGTACCTTGACACAAGAAAATATATATATGACAGACCCAAAAATAGTGTTATACTGAATAAGGAATAACTGAAAGACTTTCCCCTAAGATCTGGAACAAGATAAGGATGCCCATTTTCACTACTATTTCTCAACATCGTACCAGAAGTCCTAGCTAGAGCAATCAGAGAAGAGGAAGAAATAAGGAACATCCAAATTAGAAAGGAAGACATCAAATTATCCCTGATTGCAGATGATATGCTCTAATATTTGGAAAAAAACTAAATATTCCACTAAAAAACTATTAGAACTGATAAACAAAATCATAAAGTTGAGGAAACAAAATCAACATACAAAAATCAGTAGCATTCTATATGCCAACAGCAGACAATCCGAAATAGAAGTCAAGAAAGTAATCCTGGCCAGGTATGGTGGCTCACGCCTGTAATCTCAGCACTTGTGTAGGCTGAGGCAGGAGAATCGCTTGAGGCCAGGAGTTTGAGACCAGCTTGGCCAGCATGGTGAAACCCCATCTCCATTAAAAATATAAAAGTTGGCCAGGCATGGTGACATGGGCCTATAATCCCATATACTTGGGTGGCTGAGACATGAGAATCACTTGAACCTAGGAGGTGGAGGTTGCAGTGAGTGGAGATCATGCCACTGCACTCCAGCCTGGGTGACAGAGTGAGACTCTATCTCAAGGAAGAAGAAGAAAGAAGAAGAAGGAGAAGGAGAAGGAGGAGGAGGAGGAAGAAGAAGGAGAAGCGGAAGGGAAAGGGGAAGGGAAAGGGGAAGAGGAAGGAGGAGGAGGAACAGGAGGAGGAAGAAGGAGGAGCAGGAAGAAGAAGAAGGAGGAGAAGAAGAAGAAGAAGAGGAGGAGGAGGAGGAAGGAGGAGGAGGAAGAGGAAGAAGAAGAGGAAGAAGAAGAAGAGGAGGAGGAAGAAGAAGGAGGAGGAGGAGGAAGAGGAAGAAGAAGACTTAGAAAGAATAAGAGGAAGAACAAGAAGAAGAAGAAGAAGAAGAATAACAAGAAGAACTAGAAAGAAGAAGAAGAAGGAGGAGAAGAAAGAGAAGAAAAAGGAGAAAAGGAAGGAGGAGGAGGAAGAGGAGAAGAAGAAAGAAGAGGATGAGGAGGACAAACAGGAGGTAATCCCATTTACAATAGCAAAAAATGTAGGAATTAACCAAAAACGTGAAAGATGAAAGAAATTGAAGAGGACACACACACACACACACACACACACACACACACAAGGATAGTCCATGTTCATGGATTAGAATAATGAAAAAAATCAGTATTGCTAAAATGCCCATACTACCTAAAGTAATCTACAGATTCAATGTAATCCCAGTCAAAATAACCATGACACTCTTCACAGAAACAGAAGACAACCCTAAAATTTATACGGAACCGTGAAAGACCCAGAATAGCCAAAGCTGTCCTGAGCAAAAGAATGAAACTGGAGGAATAACATTACCTGACTTCAAATTATACTACAAAGCTATAGTAATCAAAACAGCAGGGTACTGACATATAAAAAAGACATATAGACCAATGGAACAGAATAGAGAATCCAGACACAAGTCCATGCATCTACAGTGAATGCATTATCAACTGCAGTGCCAAAATTGGGGAAGGACAATCTCTAACAAATGGTGCAAGGAACACTGGATATCCATATGCAGAAGAATGAAACTAGGCCCCTATTTCTTTCCATATAAAAAAATCGAATCAAAATGGATTAAAGGCTTAAATCTAAGATCTCAAACTATGATACTACTACAATAAAACATTGGGGAAACTCTCCACAACCCTGGACCAGGGAAAGATTTCTTGAGTATTAGCCCACAAGCACTGGCAGCTGAGGCAAAAGTGGACAAATGGGATCACATTAGGTTAAAAAGCTTCTTCACAGCAAAGGATACAATCAACAAAGTGAAGAGACAACCCCCAGAATGAAAGAAAATATTTACAAACTCTCTAACTGACAAGGGATTCATAACCAGAATATATTTAACACAAGAAACTCAAACAACTCTACAGGAAAAAAAAAACTAATAATGTTTTAAAAATAAGCAAAAGATATAAGTAGACATTTCTCAAAATAAGACATACAAATGGCAAATAGATATATGAAAAGGTACTCAACATAATTGATCATCAGAGATATGCAAATCAAAACTACAATGAGATATCATCTGATTCCATCTGATTCCAGCTGAAATTCCTTTTATCCAAAAGCCAGGCAATAATAAATGCTGACGAGAATGTGCAGAAAAGGGACCCCTCATGTACCATTGGTGCGAATGCAGATTAGTTCAATTAATATGGAGAACAGTTTGAAGGTTCCTCAAAAAAAACTAACAATAGAGCTACCATATGATTCAGCAATCCCACTGCTAAGTATATACCCCCCAAAAAGGAAATCAGTATATTAAAGAGATGCCAGCACTCCCATGTTTATTGCAGCACTATTCCCCAATAACGATGATTTCAAAGCAATTTAAATGTCCATTGGTAGATGAATAGATAAAGAAAATGTGACATATGGCATAAAAAGAATAAGATTCCATCATTTGCAACAACATGAATGAAACTGGAGGTCAATATATTAAGTGAAATAACCCAGGCACAGAAAGACAAACTTGGCATGTTCTCACTTATTTCTGGAGCTAAAAATTAAAACAACTGGACTCATGGAGACAGAGTAGAATGATGGTTATCAAAGGCTGAGAAGGGTAGTAGGGGGGAAATGGGGATGATTAATGTGTACACAAATGTAGTTAAGTAGAATGAATAAGATCTACTATTTAATAGCACAACAGGATGACTACTGTCAACAATAATTTATTGTGCATTTAAAAATAACTAAACAAGTATAATTAGATTGTCTGTAACACAAAATAAGGATGAATGCTTGAGGTGATGAATACTCCATTTACCCTGATGTGATTATTACACATTGCATGCCTATAACAAAAGATCTCATATACTCCGGAAATATATGCACCTACTACTTACTATGTACCCAAGAAAATTAAAAATAAAAAGTCAGTTTAGTGTAGGAATGCCCTTGATGAAGGAATAAAAGTATTAATCTTATTAAATTTTGAACCTTGCATACTGTACTATGTGAAGAAATACAAAACCCACATGAAATATTTCTGTTTCAAACCAAGTATGATGGCTGTCTTGAGAGAAAGTACTTTGGCAATAGTTGAGGCTGTGAGCAGAACTAATTCCTTTTTTCACTGAACACCATTTTCACCTGAAATAAATGACAGAAAAACCATGCTTATTTAGACTTAGGCATTGGCAGACATTTCCTTTTAAATAAATGAAATGTTCTCGTTACTTCAAGAGACATAACTAACAGCATTTGTTGCCATTGAAAAATTCAAGCATCAGTTGAGTAACAAACAGTTTTAGAATTTTGGAAAACCTTGTGTCTGCTAAACTGAGCTTGGTGACTTGCCAATGCTTACAGAATTTCTTATTCTTTTTTATTTTCATAGAAACATGTACATTAACATGTAACATACATATTTTATTATTGTTATTTGAAAACAACTTAATAAATATCCTTTATGTTTCTCAACTTTAATTTTAAATATAGAACATATTGAAAGATGTTTACATCCCACAAGTAAATGGTCTTTGGGGTCTTTTTTTTTTAAGTATAGAAAGATATATTAAGACCTAAAGAGGTTGAGAATTAGCCGTTAAGAGATACCTTTGTCCTTCGAATAAACTCTTGAAGAGAAATTTTGCTAATCACCTTCTTCATCATTTCTGAACTCCTTCAGTGGTTTGTTTCTTCATGTGTGTGCATCTCTCTCTGTGTTTCTCTCTGTGTGCCTCTCTCTGTCTCTTTCTATCATGAGCATTTAGGTAAAGAAAATATCTGTGAACAGTTAAATTAGTGGCAACGTTTCTAAAAAATAAAAAAGTTTCCACTGGAATAGGAGATTTTTCTGTATTATCTGCTATGTAGTTCCCCAAATAATTTCCTTCTTTTTTTACTAAATTAATTATATATTTTCAGAGACTCTACATGCAGGACTGTAAAAGAGGAAAAAATAGTATCTTATACCATATGTCATTAGGAAGGCAGAAAGAATAAATGGGAAAGAAACAGTCAGTGAAAATAGAACCTACATACACAAAATGTAAATGCAAGTGCCAGGGGTCATTCTATTTTTGTAAAGCCTGCAATGTGTCCATTTCCCCTGAAATATCTACTCTGTGTTATGCTGGTTACAGATGTTGTCACAATTACCGCTGACAGTGTGGCTTTACAGAGACTTAATGACAGGATGATTACTTGTACAGAAGAGTCACTGGAGCCCACATACGTGAACAGAATGACACAGGCCCACACGCTGAGATTCTCAGCAAGTCAATAGCGATGACCATTACACTTTCTAAGTGATATTATCAATAATGCTGTCAAATCAGCCAAGCACAGTATATGTTATAGGGAGAAGGCTCTGGGGGCTGTTTGGATAGAAAGTGAGGTTTAGGCCACTTAGAAACTATTCCACTTGGAGGAGGCTATCATTTTATTTTTACCATGTGTAGAATTCTGCTGTGAGTTTTAAGCCACCAATTCCCTCCTCTATCTGGGTGTCATTTCCTTTTATGTAATATGATAGGATTGGACTCCTCAGTGGTGTTCAGTCAATGAAATCTTACCAGTGAAACCTCAATAAACAGAACAGAGAGAAGTAGAGATGCCTGGTTTAATGAAAAGATAAGGAAATTTTACATCTCCCTTTGGGTCCCTACTGAGTTTCTCCTGGTCAGCTTCTGAAATACAGCCATGGACCCTGAGACTTTGAGGAACACTGTTTGAGAATGATTAGATTAAGCACTCTCTAGGTCCATGTGCTTCTAGGGACTCTGTCAGAAATCTGAGTAATTTCTTTTAATTAGAGAACTAGTTGGTGTCAAGTTCAGAAATATATATATATTGTGTATGTATTTTATATATGTGTGTGTGTGTGTGTGTGTATTTGTGTGTATTTGTGTGTGTATCCTATTGGTTCTGTTTCTCTGAAGAACTCTGGCTAATGGCTAACCCAATAAGCATATACTAGATGACCTGGGTGACCTTCTTATAATTGAATTTGAACACATGATGTCTGGTTATAGTGACCCAGTTTGCCCAGGACTTTCCTAGTTTTAGCACTGCAAGTCCCACATTTCAGGAAATTCCTCAATTCTGAGGCAAACCAGGATAGTGGTCACCCTGAATTAAAGCCACCTAGTAGACACTCAAGAGGTCATATACAGACCCCTAGTGATCTGCAGACCCCAGTCAAAGTTACACACATAAGTTTATGTAGGAAACAGAGTCCTGCTCTGAAAATCAAGAAAACCAGTTTCCTATTCACAGCAGTGAGATCTTGGGTAACGGGTTTAGATAAAGTCAACGATTATTTGCAAAAGAATGAGTAAGCGACTGTGCATGTAGATTTGCCCATTTCACCTACATTTATGTTCCTTGCTATGGAGGGTAAAGTCAGTTCAATAGTAGGCATTGGTAGTTTAGTTAAGCAAAATCACTTGCTTTCTGCTTCCCTATTGCTAATTATATGTCAGTAGTAGTTTATTTTAAATATTTAAGTTTAAAATACATAATAAATCTAATCAATAATTCATTCAAATAATGAATACAGAACATATTAGCATTACGCAATGTTCACTTAAGAATAAAAATATTTTATTTAGCTTTCCCATGTTTTATTCAGGAATTTTGATCATTTTTATTAAACTTAGAATTGATATAAAAGATACCATGAGCATTGGGAATTAAGGGAAAAAATCAAATAGGAAGAAGAGAAACTATGTTAATGCATATAACCCACTCAGGAGAATTGGATCGTGAATTCTAGAACTTGTGAATCTATTTTAAATACTTATAGCAGGTAAAATGAATTCTTTGTAAAACTGTGTAATAGAAGTGATATGGGAGTGCTGGGAAGGGAAGAGCGTGGTCCCTTTAAATGCTTCAGAAGTGGGGAAACCAAGTGCTAGATAGAGGAGGGTGTGGTTCCTGGCTAAGGCCCTGCCCCCAAGGACCTAGGTAAGGACAGGCATTTCCTGCCCAAATGCTGCATTTCCCAAGTCCACCCTGGCCTGCCATACCCCCATCCTGTGCCTTTAAAAACATGAGACCCTAACAAGGCAGAGACAGAAGCTGCTGGATGGCAAGAAGAACAAATCGGAGGAAGAAGACAAGCAGCTGAACAATGAGAGGATGTCAAGGAGAACATGCCTGTGGAAGAGCACACTGACAGACGCCAATAGGCTGGCAGGTCATCCACCTGCAGAACAAGGCGGAGTTAGATCAGGGCAGTCAGAGGAGAGCCCGGGCCAACTTTGGGGAAAAACCTTCCCACTACATCCCCTTCTGACTTCCTCCATATGCTGAGAGCTACCTCCACTCAATAAAACCTTGCACTCATTCTCCAAGCCCAAGTGTGATCGGATTCTTCTGGTACACCAAGGCAAGAACCCGGGATATAGAAAGCCCTCTGTCATTGCGATAAGGCAGGGGTCTAATTGAGCTGACTAACACAAGCTGCCTATGGATGGCTAAACTAAAAGAGCACAGTGTAACAAACACCCACTGGGACTTCAGGAGCTGTAAACATTCATCCCTAGACACTGCAGTGGGGTCAGAGCCCCACGGCCTGTATACTTCCCTAGAGGTCTGAGCAGCAGGGCACTGAAGAAGCGAGCCACACCCCCATCACATGCCCTGCAAGGGGGACAAGGGAACTTTTCCTGTTTCAAAAGCATTGACACAAATGGGGTGAACTCAGAGTCCGCTGGAAAAAGCAGGGGCTTAAGAGTCAAAAGACATGGATTTCAGCCTTGCTTGACTTTGTTGCTTAACAGCAATGTGACCTCAGGCACGTTATGCTTCAGTTTCTTTTTCTGCCTTCTTATTTCATAGTGATTTTGGAAGTGTTAAATAAGATACTGAATATATAAGTAATCAGGGACAGTGCAATGATCTGTGGTGAGCAGGAGGAGGCCTGAGGGAGAAAGGGTAGTGAAAGGCAGGTCCAGGGGAGCCTGCCACAAGCAGCAGATACTCTAGAGAGATGTGCAACTGTCTGTAGCCACTAGCAAGGAGGGAATAGGCAAATAAGTCCTTGAACAGCCTTTTCCTCCTGCCCTCTGGTCTTCTGACAGTTCTTTTCTTCAGCCAAACCAAACTAAATGCCAGAGGACAACGGACCCTGTTGATGTAGCCCAGAGACATGAGTCTCCCAAGACATGGTGAAAGCCCAAGAGTCAATTTGGAGGAAAAAACAGAAAGCGGGAAGTACAGCAGTAGACTCTGCCTATATTATAAAATTGCACACAGGTAAGTATGAAAATTCACTGTCGTAACCCTGGAAGTTAGGTTGGAATTTTCTTATAAACTCAAGCATACTCTTACCATATGAACGAGTTCATTTTCATGCTACTGATAAAGACATACCCAAGACTGGACTTACAAAGCAAAGGAGGTTTAATGGACTCACAGTTCCACGTGGCTGGGAAGGCCTCACAATCATGATGGAAGGGTGAAAGGCATATCTTACATGGTGACAGGGAAGAGAGAAAGTGAGAGCCAAGTGAAAGGAGTTTCCCCTTATCAAACCATCAGATCTCATGAGACTTATTCACTACCACAAGAACAGTATGGGGGAAACCGCTTCCATGATTCAATTAACTCCCACTGGGTCCCTCCCACAACATGTGGAAATAATTCAAGATGAGATTTGTGTGGGAACACAGCCAAACCATATCACCATACAATCCAGTGATCCATTTCTGGATACTTCTGGAGAAATGAAAACTTACAGTCATACAAAAATCTGTATATAGGACTGCCTATAGCAGCTTTAGTCATAACCATTCCATACTAGAATCTCCCCGAATGTCAGGTGAATGAACAAACAGCTGTGGTACATCCATACAATGAAATACTATTCAGTGGTAAGAAGAAATGAATCATTAAAACTACAGCAGCGTGGATGCATCTCAAAAGCATTATGTTGAGTGAAAGAAGTCAGCCTCAAAAGGTTACATAGGGAATGGTTCCATTTCTATGACATTCTTGAAAATAAAAAACTATAATGATGGGGACAGGAAGGGGGGTAGAATTGTTGTTTGTGTTGATTGTGACAGTGGTTACACAAATCTAGACATGTGTTAAAACTCATAGAACTGTATACCAAAGTAAAGGTCAATTTTATAATACGTTAATTTAAAGGTAAAAATAAATATTTGAGAAATACTGTAGATGCAAGCTGCAAAGATAAATTTATTCTCGTAAACATGTTGACAATTTATTACTCCCAAGTTTGACCTTGAATAAGCTTCAATATAAATTGAAATAAGAGTTCTATATGCAGAAATGTCTGAAAGTAGGACATTACAGAAAAATGGCAGGCTTGGCATGGGGCAACAGGTGCAAAGGGGAGATGTGTGTAACAGGATGAGAGGTAACAGGCAGCATAACCTAGCCAAGGGGCCAGAGCATCAGAAAGCAATTGTCTCCAGGTAGACATAAAGGTCAGGGTCAAGTACAAGGGTCTGAGAACAGACACCAAAAGCAGAAGTTCAGGCATGGAGCCAAGAACACATACTGGAGATGAAAAACCAGACTGTAGTTTAGCTGCATCACAGAGCTCAAGGCAAGAGACCATACAACTCTTGGTGTCGGGTTACTAAGGAGTGAGGCAGAACAAGAATAAAGCAGATGGAGGTATCCTGTAGGCTTCAGGGCACAGGTGCTGGAGTGAGATGAGACCTCTGGTTCTACCACCTCCTAGCTCACGTCCTGAGATAATTGTTTTACCTTCTCATGAACACAACTGGATAAGAATATTTCACCCCACCACTCCGCGACTGCAGTGCTGAGAGAATTAAAGGAAGTCACATTTGTAGTACTCTCAGTCGGTTGCGGGCTCCAGAAGAAGTGTTCAGATAACATAAAAGTATATTAAATAAAAGGCCACAGGTCACATCAGGGCTGCAGAGTTCTTGAGCTGTGTATTTAGCAAGTCATTTCTCCTTAAGTCTCAACTTATAAATATGTAAAATGGCTGTAATAACACCTACTCCATGGAATTTGGGGAAGAAAGTTTTGTGGGGATAAGAACTGTGACAATGCTTTTTGAACTAATAATTGCTATTTATATGTATTTAAGATTAGAACAGACCAGGAAAAAATCTTTTCTTGTTGCTTAGTTGTTGGCCTGAAGATACAGACAACATTACCTGCAGGTTTGGGTTGGTGCCAGAGCTGGGTAGGCCCAAATATAGAGAACAGGATCAAAAGAGTCCAGCCATCACATGCCAAACAACTTTGTTCATGGGTAAGAGGGATATAATATCAACATAATCATGAGAACTCACCTTTGAAGGTCGGGGGCAGTTCCCAAGGAAGTACAGTTGGATGGTTAGCAGGATGAGTTCTGGAGCCAGAACTTTTTGTAGGAACTTAGGTCAATGGTACAGAGTAATCTACTGTTGGAGATTCTTAACTATGACCCTTCTCCCCACCCCAATACACACCTGCGAGAGGAGTATTCATCTATACCCTTAGTCATGTAACTTTGAATACTTACCAGTAGATAGACAGATTCTATGTCTTTATCTCGCTGACTTTGTGTTTGTCCAGTGACTTGTTTTGGACAATGATAGGTTAGTAGATATGACAATGGCATGGGCTTTAAATACGTTTGATGTTTAGCTTGGCCTCATGCCACCCATGATGAATGCTACTGCCATTAGTCAATAGATTTTGCCCCAAGTAGCTACTGCTTCAGCTTAGGTTACAAATGAATGACACATGGAAGATAACTGAACCCAACCAATAGCCTAAATCAGAGTGAGCTCAACCCTCCAGCTGATCCTTTTAGTGAGAAATAGATGTTGGTTGCTGGAAGCTGTTTGAGATTTTTGAGGTCATTTGTTATGTGGTATTATTGCAACAATCAGTGACTTAACACAGAAAGTTTCTTAACTTTAGTTATCCTCAGTTTTGTTCTTTTAAAAATAAAATTAACCATGCTCATCACCTAGTAGGACAATTATCAGGAATAAAGGAGGAGGTGATACATGTTGAGTACTTAACACGGTACCCAATACCAAGCAAGAAGACAATATGTGAAAATTACTGCCAGAAGGCAGAGAGTGGGTTAGTTTGCAAATTCTAAAAAGTGTACGGCCTGCTAAGTTTCAGCTCCCTCATCTGTGAAATGCATGTGCCACCTCTCTCTAAGGGATGCTGTTAGGGGACACGAAGAGATGGATACAAGATTAGGTTTTGAAGAGCTTTGCATGATTTAAGAATTATTATTTTTCTATTATAGAGAATACTCTTTCAAAGTATTATTTATCATCATCCCTGAAGGTACAAAGATACGGAGGAGAGTGGGACAAAAAACATCGTTGATGACAGCCTGTCCTAATAAAATGATCACTTATTAAAATTAGTCCCCATGCAAGGGTCCCTCTTCGCTCCATGCTCTTCTCTCTATATCCACAGCATCAGTATCTTTGCCGGTTGCTCTCAAACATCTGATAACATGGCTCAAATATATTGCAATTTGATTGCAAAAGGAAACTGCATATCTTGGAAAACAGGGTTTTGCCAAGATGAAAAGGATGATGGAGAATTTCTCTAATCACATGCAAAGTAATTGACAAATAAGGATCTGACAGAATTAGACTGTTAATAACTGAAGAAGAGAAAATTGACAAGGATGTTGACACTATAGGCTTTTAAAGAGAATAAATTGATCATTTAAATATCAAAGGATGCAGTGAGGCCTTTGGGAAAACTGATGAAACCTCAATTTTTTTCTCAAAAGGTCTTTATGGTTGTGTATTGAAGGGTGTCATATCATGCTAATATGTCATAATTTCTTTGAAAACTGGTCTCAAAATACTTAATTATTTGTTAATTTTAATACCTAGCAAATAATTGCAATATAACCTGTGCTTCTATTAAATTCCAAATCATCATATTTTCATACATTTTAGTTTTTTAAGATAAAGTCTAAAACTTTTCTCTCCCTTTTTCTAGGAAATGTTGGCTTCCATTTTTAGTGGCCTTTTTTCACTATCATTTTTTTCCATGTGTAATTGGAATCTTTTCTATTTATTATTTCCTTCTCTCTTTTATGTCCAGAGAACTACTTCTTATTTAGACATGTAGGAACTGAGGTTTTTGATGGGTTCGTAAAGGGAGGAAACATGGTCCAGTAGACTACCAAGGTCCAGTAGACTCTGCTCTGGCCATTTGGGGTGAGTTATGTGGTTGGCCAAATGAACTTTTAAAAACCCAAGAGTGGGGAGTTGTAAGACATAGCTGCAAGGCATCATGATGCCTCAGACCAATCCTCTTCCTCTAACTCACTTCTGTCTGACTTCGGCCAGGAGGTACATAACTTTGAGTCTTTTCCCCCTCGTAAAATGGGAATGATAATATTTATCCTGCAGCACCTTTATGAGGACTGAATGAAATTACACACATTACAGTATGTTGGAAAACGTTTGCACAATAGATGCTCGAAAAGCTGCTGTGATTATTTCTACTATAGCCATGGTTACAGAGAGAATATTCCACTAGGATATTTCCGCTGCTGCATTCTCTTCTCTAACTTCCTACCTCTTGAGCATCTTTGCGCACACTTCAGCATTATCCTCCAGACTATCTTGTGTCCTCTGCCTGGTTGCATAAGATGCACGTTCTGGAAAATAGTGTCTTGTATTTAAGTTATTCTTCGGGCAGTGTAAAGAAAGAGCTGTCTTAATATCCCGCAAAAAACTTGAGCTCACTGAAGGGATGCTTGGGGTGAGAGGAGGAAGAAGGGTCTGAAGGTGAGTGCTGGTGCAGGCACCCAGAAAGCAACTTTGCCTCCTCCATGACTTGTCTTGTTAATATTCCATGAGTTGACTCCATTTTTTAAACAAACACTGCACCAAATGGAACCAGCAGGGAATCAAACTTTCAGAACATCCAGAGCTGGAATCAACTCACTAGTGTTAAATTTTGTCATCCGTGGAAGGAACCTGACAATAAGTATGAATTAACTATTTTGTAGATAAGGAAAAGAAGGTTTATAGCTAAATTTGAGTGATTTGCCAGGGGTCTTACCTGTAGCCAGAGTTGGAGGTGGATTAAAACCCTGTGGAACCCTTCAACATCCCACCTTACAAGTAAGCCCAAAGTTTTTCTGCTGTGGGTCAAATGAATGCTCTGCAGGAAACAGCTTGAGTCTTTATCTCAGATAGATGATGTGTGATAATATTTATCAAAACACTTTGCATTTCTAATGTCATTTTCACCTTCAAATTGGCCCCTGAAATAGATAAGGCAGGAGAAAGAATCTCATTTACCAATGAATTTATGTGATTTGTGCTAAGTCACATCTTTAGCTAGTGTCAGAGCCAAGACTAGAATGGAATACTCTGACCCTTTCCACTGTATTTTAAATCCCCAAATTCCCTTTCTCAGAGCATTTTGCTGTGTCTCGGGATCTCTGTGTTGTGGTTCTGTGGCTGCCAGCTGTGAGATGATACACCTTCAGAACAGAGAGATGGAGAGAAACTCCAACCCATGGGAATGCATCTCCTTTCTACTCCACAGAGCCCCATCCATCATTTTGGCAGTGCAGAGACTCAGCTGATGCATGCCCAGCAAGGGTGAGAACATATAAATATAATGGAAATCAGTCAGGGGCCAATTTTCCCTGTCAAGAAAGGAATTACATTTCTCAGGCATGTGGGGAAAGAGAGGTTGATTACATGTAACACATTTCCACAAAAGGAGTAGCAAAAGAGAGAACTCAAGCCATGCATGTTTTGAGAGGGAGTTCTCCTGGGCTAAACACAGTGGAGTGCCATCTGTGCTTCTGATAATTTCATCTGACTGCCTGTTTAGTTATGGGATTGCTGATGTGAGCAACTTGGAGGCACTTATTTGACCCATATTCCATTATCTCATAAACCTTACAAGAGTTTGAAGTTTTCAGAATAGGACGTGGAATGTCAAATCACCCAAGAGAAAATGGGGTGGTGCATCCTACATGAGTTCATGTCACTGGATGTTAACAGAGATCAGTAATTTCTTTTGATGATGGCATCCTTGCGTATTGAATGCTGATACCTCCGGATAGCTGGTGAGCTTTTGTGTCTGGGGGATAGTGAATGGAAAAAAAACCCAGTAAATTAGTATCCAACGTTAGTATAATAACTGACCTACTCACCAGACAGTACATGGGTGAGGTAGAGGATGGCCACAAAGAGATAATGATTCAACATCATTGTGTAGACGTAGCACCAAGGATAAAGAGCTAATTGTCTGGCCCAAAAATTGTATGGAAGGGGCAGTGGTAGAGTCATGATTTGAGTATGGACCTGCAGTTTCAAAATCCAGCAATCTTTTTATTCTATTATGCTAGCTGTCATTTCCTTCAAACTCACCTTCATCATATTTACTTTTTATCATTATTTTCTAACAATTTTTTAAACAATTACCTTCATCATTTGCTCCCTTTGGACCAAATTACTTTTATCATTTGCTCCAGAAGTTTTTGGATGATTTTTTTTTTTTTGAACTTAAACACCACCCATTGCAATTACTTTTCTTTAAGTCTCTGAATTCCCCCATTATGCAACAGCTCCCTGCATAGTGCTAAATACGTGACCATGCCCCAAAGGTACATTTGTATTGACGGATTTGTTGGTTAACTGATTCCATTATTAGTATAATCCCTGTGTTTGAACTTTTTATTTTTATTTTATTTTACTTTTGTTTTGAGGAGTCTCGCTCTGTCACCCAGGCTGGATTACAGTGGCGCCACCTCAGCTCACTGCAACCTCCACCTCCTGGGTTCAAGCAATTCTCCTGTCTCAGCCTCCTGAGTAGCTGGGATTACAGGTGCCCACCACCACGCATGGCTAATTTTTGTATTATTTTAGTAGAGACGGGGTTTCACCATGTTGGCCAGGCTGATCTCAAGTTCCTGATCTCAAGAGATCCGCCCACTTCAGCCTCCCAAAGTGCTGGGATTACAGGCTTGAACCACTGCCTTGTGTTTGAACTTTCTAAAATTACTATGCACTTATCCAACTAATTAGTCATTAAACATTAGTTGTGTGCCTAGCAGGGGTAGAGAAATTAATCTCACGCCCTCCGATCAATATGACGTAGTTTAATAGAATAATCTGAGAGAGAGAGATTGATTGAGATTGATTTAAAGGAATTGGTTCAAGTGTGATGGCGCCTGGCAAGTTCCAATCTGATGGGATTGGCCAGCAGGCTGGAGACCCAGGGAAGACATGCAGTTTGAGTCCAAAAGCAGTCTGCTGGCATAATTCCTTTTTGCTTGGGTGAGGTCAGTCTTGTTCTATCACTGCCTTATTTTGAAGGGTAATCTGCTTTACTTAAAGTCTACTGATTTAAATGGTAATCAGATCCCCAAAACTCCACATCTAGAATAGTGTTTGACCACATATCTGGGTAATGTGTTCCAGCCAAACTGACACATTAAATTAACCGTAGCAGACCCCTTTTAATCACACAGGCTCTCTTGCTGGGCACAGATTTAAATCACTAGAAAGGAAAAGCAGTTCTGTATCCTCTGCTGACCCCTGCTATGAGCCCCTTGCCCCAAGAAAAAAGAAAATCACATAAACACACAGCACCATAAGAATGAGCGTATATTTATGTTTTAACATGAATACATCTCAAAAATAGAATAGTGAGCCAAGAAGTGTGTGTCTATGTGTGTGAACAGCTTGCAGAGACATGTATATATGATATATATGTATGATAGCCTTTATATAAAGTTTTAAAGTACACAAAAATTAAAGTTTATAGGTAACAAGAATAAAAGCACATATGTCAAGCTAAACCTCACTCTCAAGAGAGTAAATATCTCTGTGGAAGAAGATGGGTGAATGGAAGGTATAGAAGGAGTCTTCAGTGAAATTTCGCCTATTCCTCTTACATTTCCTTTCTTTTTGTTTCCAAAGGGCCTGACACAATTAAGGCAAAACATTGACTTGACAAAGTTAAATCAAAAAACGTAGCTATGATTATTTCTAACATAGCCATTTCTAATATAGCCGAACAGCTATTCTATTAGGCAGTAGGTGCAAGGGTGTTCATTTTATTATTTTGGATGCATTTTATATGCTTGAAATATTTGGCAATAAAATGGTTAGAGTGTCTCCTTTTTCTCTCGAGTCCCTGCCAAAGGTAAGGTGTCTAACCTTTCTCTGTACCAGCTGCTTTATTTACCAAGGCCTCAAACACACACAAGAGTTATAGCATGTGTTCAGAAGTAGGATGGGAAGGAGGGGTGGAGCTTTTCATCAGAGGAAAATTCCATCAGGCCTCTGTGTACCAATCTATTCCTGTGTCTGAGCCCAGTCTATGTAGTGCTCAGCAGTCAATCTTGAACATCCCAACAGGCACATGCTATATAAATGTTCCAACGAGAAAGCTAGGAATACATAAGTAGTTAGCCCAAGTCTCTTCCTTCTGAACCCTTCTAAAGGGCTAGACAAACAGCTGCTATGTATCAAGAAGGAAACATTATTTAGATTTAGTAAGCACAGTATTATATAAATAATTTGTTAAATTACTGATACCACCAACTAAACTAGGGGATATGGAATTAGTTTTCATTCTATTAGTCATGATTGCATGCCCGTGGAATTATGGGAGTTACACAGTCATCAAAAGATCAGAATTATGCCTTTTCCTTTGTACTAGACTAGTATGATCATCTTTCTAACAACCCTGATGTGAATCTTGGATTGTTCATATGTAAAGTAGGTTTGAAAAAAAAATACTTTAAATTGGCAAGGTTAAAAAGTGGATTTTGGTTTTGGGTGCAGTCTGCAAATTTTGATTCATCACTTGGATAAAACAAAAGTGTTTGCATACCTGGAAGACAGAGAGGAAGTGATCTGCTTCAGATGCAAATAAGTAATACTGAGATGAAATTCTAATGAAAGGCAGATAGTTCTCTTGGTACACCCCTTTAGGCACATAAAGTAGCAAACGGAGTATATTTAAAAGCCCTGCAGATAACCACTGATCCTTTTAGGGGCAAGTAGCAGTTTATCTAGTAGCAAATTGATTGGTTGATTGATTTTAATCATGTTGTGTATGAGCTTAACGGTCATTAATAAGTAAAGAAATATTAACTACTTAATATAATATGAATAACCATCTAATATTCATGTATTTAACAAGTATTTGTTGAAAAGCTACTATGTGCCAGATACTCTTAGGCATTCATGATAAGATGGTAAGGAAAAACCTACAGGGTTGAATCTGCCTTGATGAAGCTTGTGTAGTCACAAAACCAATACAAAATTGAATCTCTCAAAAGTGCTGTGGAGGAGAGAGAAACTGAACCTATAACTGCAGGAATTGATCAGGGAGGTCTGAGAAGGTTTCCCTGAGGAAGTGATGTATGAAATGCAACTTCAGGTCATGAGAAAACAGACCAGAATGGACACAGCATATGCTTAGTCAACAGCTATTTATTGAGCATCTGTTATGTGACAGGCACTTTGCTGGTTGATAGGGATACATGAGCAAGATGGTCAAAGGCACCTGTCCTTGAAAAGCTTATATTTGGAAAGCAGGGGGTCAACCAAAAATAAACATAATAATTAAGTTCCATAGTATAATAAGTGATATGGGAAAGGGGGAAGTGGACAAGGAGGATCATGAGTGTCTCAGGTTGGGGTGAGTCACTTTGAATAGAAGGATCAAGGCAGGCCTCATGACATGGGTGACAGTTGAAGAGTGATGGAGTTAGCTTTACAGATTCCTGGAGGGAGGTGTTTCAGGCAGAGAGAACAGGCGGTTCCAAAGTGAGGGTATAGCTGGCATGTTCGGGAATAGAAGGAGGCCAGTGTGGCTGGAGCAGAGCAGATGAGAGGGACAGCAGTCAGAGATAAAACCAGAGGGGCAAGGCTGAGCATCAGATCATGGGGGACTTAGGGCCACCTGGGCTTTGGCTTCTACTCTGACAGAGTGGGGCAGCCTTAGAGGGCCTTGAGCAGTCGAGATCTGATCTGTCTTCTGTTTTCAAAGGACTTCTCCAAGTGCTGTAGGCTAAAATTCAAGTTGAAAGCCTCTCACTGACTGAGTGGACCCCCTCTTGCTCAAGAAGACCCCAGAGAAAACTTAAAATCTTAATTCCTGGCCATGACAGTATGAGAGGTTGAACACACCTCGTTATACCCCCTCTTTTGTGAAATTTAGGCATCACAACTGATTGACATTAGTGTTAAAGTAGAGGCAATAAGACTAACAAAATGGGCCGGGCACAGTGGCTCATGCCTGTAATCCCAGCACATTGGGAGGCCAAGACGGGTGGATCACTTGAGGTCAGGAGTTCAAGACCAGTCTGAGCAACATGGCAAAACCCTGTGTCTACTAAAAATACAAAAATTAGCCTGGCGTGGTGATGGACACCTGTAATCCCACCTACTCAGGTGGCTGAGGCACAAGAATCACGTGAACCTTGGAGGCAGAGGTTGCAGTGGGCCAAGATTGTGCCACTGAACTCCAGCCTGAGCAACAGAGCGAGATTCTGTCTCAAAAACAACAACAACAACAAAAACAACTAACAAAACAGACTCTTGGTGACAAGAAGATAGGGGACCTAAAGCCATGCCAGACAGAGGTTAAGTCACACACCCTGACCCAGTATTTTGATTAACAGACTTCTTAATGTTAACTTAAAACCTTCCTTTCTGCTCACTCCAAATTTTTAGATAAAGCTTTACTCCTTTAACCAATCGCAAATTAAAGAATCTCTGGATACACCTATAACCTGTACACCGTACTTCAAAGTATCACATCTTTCCTGGAAGAATGAATGTATCCTTTCCAGGTGTGGATTTGTGTCTTTGCCTGCAACCCCTGTCTCTCTGAAATATATAAAACCAAATTGTAACCCAACCACCTGAGACCCACTCTTCCAGGGCCTCTTGAGACTGTGTTCCCTGGGCCATGGTCTCTCATATTGGCTCAGAATACATCTCTTGAAAATACTTTACAGAGTTTGTCTTTTTTCTATGAACATTCCTGGAAACAGAGGGGTATGGAATGAAGATGGAAGCCAAGACCACAAGGAGATTATAGCAGTGATTCAGAGGGAGATGGCTGGGCCAGGGAGAGGCAACGGCATAGCTGGGGAGAATGGGTATCTTTCAGCTATGCTCTGAAGGGGAGGTAGCAAGATTAGCGGGTGGACAGTGGGTAGGAACAGTCAGACGTGTCTTCAAGATTTCCAGCCGGAGCCGCCAGAGAGTTGGAGTTGCCACTGACTGATGCAAGGATGCGTCCAGGGAAAGCAAGCTGGGGAAGGGGTTGAATCAGGGTTCATTTCTGGAGATTCTGTGACAAGATTTCGCTATAATCCCAGCTACCCGGGAGGCTGAGGCAAGAGAATGGCGTGAACCCGGGATGCGGAGCTTGCAGTGAGATAAGATTGTGCCACTGCACTCCAGCCTGGGCGACAGAGCAAGACTCCGTCTCAAAAAAAAAAAAAAAAATTTCTATGATATATGCAAATGGAGATGCCAAGAAGGCAGTTGTGGGGAGAGAAATGAAGAAAGAGGACATGGACCCATCTTTTGGGAAGTTTCATGGCCAACGGCAGCAGAGAAGTAAAGCGGAGGCTAACGAGAAGTAAGGTCAAGAGGAAGCCTTTCTGTTTTGTTTTGAACTTGGAAAAAGCAGCAGCAGGTTTGTGTGCAGATGGTAATGAGTGTGGTGAATAATGACCCTGGGTGGCCAGGGGGAGGCCAGCAATGGAGGCCCTAATAAGACATTCTGAGATATTGGGTTTTTATTAGAGAAGTGGGAAACCATTGAGATTTTAAGCAGAGCAGTTTGACAAAAGCCAAATTACATTTTGAAGGGATCTCTCTGTCTGCAGAGGACCAAGTAGATTGGAAACTAGCCAAAAAGTAGCTGCAGTCAGTATACTAATACTTCATGTGTGCCTAGGAATGTACTGAACATTTCACGTATTCACCCTTTTAATCCTCATAACACACTTTTGCAGTGGGTTTCATTAACAAGTGAGGGCACCGAGGTTCAGAGTGGTTCAGCAACTTGCCCAAAATCATCACACAGCTAGTCAATCAGTAAGAGGGCCAGAGTTAGAGGCCAGGCTGTTCAGTTCTGAGCCCTTGCCTCTTTGCAACTATGTTCTATAGGTTACAGACTCATGGAATTTTTACATTGGAAGGGCTCTTAGAAACTGCCTAACCTAGCCCCCAGGTAAACGGAATTTGAGGTATTCAGAAGCAACATCTTGCAGACAGAATCATAGTTTAAATGCACCAGGGGAGGTTGCTATTTAGAGTCCTATTCTGGAAATCCTTTGTAAAGTCAAGAATCCTTTTGTAAAGCAAATAATCCACTCTCCAATTTAGCTTGGGAGAAAATGCTGTTCTTCAAACATCAGGTAAATCTATAAAACTAAAAAGTGCCAGAGGATATTCTTCTTATTCAGGGAGAGCAGTTGTGGTGAGGTTGTCTGAAGAGATGTGGGGAGAGCAGGCTGCTTGAGAACCGGAGGAGTGGGGTTGTTGATTCTGTGTAATGACCACTGACTTCTAAATGAATTGGATGTAGTAATTCAAAGATTTCAAATTACGTCATCACTAAGGAGTCTTAGAACCCACTTTGTGAACCTGTGAGCTACTGTGGAGGACATAACATTACTACCTCCCATACTTTTTTCTTCATTCTAAAACTGTTCCTACTTCATCCCATCCTCATCAGGTGATTCTGGTGGAACTGTTGATCACAATGCCGTACCTGTCCCCTGGTTCTTGGATTGGGCACATCACCAGTTCTGCCCAATCAGAACCTCCCTAGACTGTCGTCTGAGCAAACTTTCTCTGGATTATGAGCTATAAGAACAAAGCAAACTTGTGACTATAAACAGTTAACTTGTGTCCACATGGAAAGAACCTGTATGAGAAAAAATCCAGGCAGAGGCAAATGGAACCAAAACTGAAAAATCAAAGCAAAGCTCTGGTGACATTGAAGTTCTGAACCAGCCATACCTGAATCCAGTATCACCTTTAGATTTTTCAGTTATATTAAGCAAGAAATTCCTTTTGTTGCTGTATGCCTCAGATCTAACCTCTGAAAGGTGGATAATAATACAACCTACCTTGTAGCATGCAGCAAGGACTACGTTAAATAATATGTACAAAACAAAGCAGAGAAACATGACAGGTAGCTGTTGCTACATAACAAACTATTACACCTTCAAATTTGTGTTAAAACAATCATTCATTGAGATCACAATTCTGCAGGTTGTCTGGCTCTTTAGGTTGGGTTCTGTTTGGTGGTTATTCTCATCTCAGCTCTGCTCACTCATGCATCTTGGTCAGTTTCTGAGATGGCTCAGTTCACCTCCCTGTGGTCACACATCCTTCAGCAGGCTTGCCCACAACCTTTTCCTTTGGTGGCTAGATACAGTTCTAACAGGGAGTAGAAGGCCCCTTGAGGACTAGGCTTGTAACTAGCACACTGTCTTTTCTGTGCATTCTAGTGACAAAAGCAAGCCATAGAGTAGACTCTACCTCTACTTGGAAGGAGCTACGGTCCAACTGTGAATGATTATGGCTACCTTTTTCAAGCTGTTAAGTGTTCAATAAATCTCACTATATGTTGCTGTTATTATTATTATTGGCTAAACTGGTTTATTTTCTATTACTTGCTGTAGACGTTATTACTCTTGCTACTAGAAGTTTAGCTCAGGGGCTGAGGGTGGTGGCTCATGCCTGTAATCCCAACACTTTGGGAAGCCGAGGCAAATGGATCACTTGAAGCCAGGAGTTTGAGATCAGCCTGGGGAAGATGGCAAAACCATGTCTCTACAAAAAATACAAAAAATAGCCAGGCATGGTGATGCATGCCTGTAGATCCAGCTGCTGAGGTGGCTGAGGAAGGAGAATCACTAGAGCCCAGGAGGTAGAGGTTGCAGTGAGCCAAGATTGTGCCACTGCACTCCAGCTTGGGCAGTAAAGCAAGACTCCATCTCAAAAACAAAACCAAAAACAAACAAACAAACAAAAAATGGTTTAGTTCAGGGATCACCCTAGGTTTCTTTTTTGGACTTCTCTTTGAAACCCAGTTATAGTTAACTTCTAGAAATATGTATTTTACCTCCTAAAATATTTCAAATGACACTATGTATGTCATTAGCAGAGTATTACAAAAGTGAAAAATTGTAATTTCTCATCTTGTAAGTAATATTTTATCTGCTCAGCAAGACCTTGGAAATTAGCAGTCTTTAATAATCTGGTTTACACAATCTGTTATTTGTTTGCAAGTTTCTCCTCACTGGTTTTGATTTTGTAATTATTTGTATTTTTTCCTAGGTTGATTTCTCTTTAAATTGTGTTAAATTTGAGGGGGAAAATATTGAGATCATTCAATTCTTCTTATGAGGCCATAATATTTATTATTTTCAGGAGTAAGTACATTGTAGATTTTCATGCTTATTAATTTTTGATTATAGAGAATATTAAATTATGCAAGGTGTGCAGTGATACATTTAAATTCATTACTTAAACAAATTCCATCAAGAGTATTAATACTGATTTGATTATTTTCATTATTATGTCACTAAAGGTATTACCAAATTTCAGTTTCTTTGGTTTCTAAATTCAGTTGAGGATTAGCATAAGCCTTTCCTTTTATTATTGTAAAGACAAACAATATGAATAGGATATGGATTTTAATTTTTTGTAGGGAGGTGTTGGTTTTACTCTAGAGTAAGAGAGCTGTATAGTACATTCGTGATGTAAAAATATCAAAAGCAAATATCAGCATTGTAATTTCCCAAAGTAACCAGAAATAAAAAAATGCCACCATTATCAGTCAACAATTATGGAATACCTATGGTAAAATAAACATCACTATTAGTCAATCTTGAAAACATGTTATTGTATTTATAAGTAATAGTACTATTACTATCCAACATTAGCAGACACCTTTTTGTTTTGACCGGATTGAATATTACCTTTTGATTATATTGGATTAAATATCAATGTTAACAGTTGATAACTGAACACCAATTCTGCACACTGCTCTTGTATTAATTAGATAAATACTGGATAACACATTAATGTAAAATTTAGAACAATAATTCATTATCTCTTTCTCTCTGTGTGTGTGTGTGTCAGGTGTTCAGCAGCAGCATAGCTGTGTCATTCTGACTCAGGGTGTCTCATGAGATTGCAGTCATTGGTCAGCCAGGATTGCAGTCATCAGAAGGTTTGACTGGGGATGGAGATCCAGTTCCAATGTGGCTGATTCATATGACTGACAAGTTGATGGTAGACCTCAGTTCTTCTTCACATGGGTCTTTCCACATGTCATGGCTCTTAACCTCTTGACATGGTGGTTAGCTCCTCTGATGAGTCATCCTAGAGGCCAAGGCAGAGGTCACAATGCCTTTCATGACCTAACCCCAGCAGTCACACATCATTATGGGTACTGTGTTCTATTTGTCAGATGAGTCGTCCCTGATTCAAGGGGGAAAGAGAGCTCAAAATGGTGTGAAAACCAGGAATCAAGGATCATTTGTGACTATTTTGAGATCTGGCAGCTACTGACTATTATCAAAGGACAATAGAATACCTACTAAGGCCAGATTTTGCAATCAACAGAGATCAATTACATTTTTATGTTGTATCTGCTAGGTATGTTCTATCCCATGCATAACCATGAAGCCACTGACTTACATCTCCAGGGCCCCTTTATGCCAGTGATTGCTGGAGTCCTTTACTATAAGAATAACAACTCTCTAGCTATCTTCCCCAGAAGAATCCAGACCTTTTATGATTTGATTATGATTATGATGTAAGGTACCACACTCGTGGCATCTTTCCCACAAATATTTGGAGTCAAATAACCTTTTCAGAACCTTCTCAAAGTATAAATATACTTTTTAAGAAAAATATATTCACACACAATTTTGCTTACAGTTTTAGTAGATTCAGGAGCACTCCTCCCCTTTAAGTGAATTAATACTTATTTAGAGGAAGTTAAGTTTTTGTTTTTGTTTTTGCTTTTTTCCTAGAAGAGGGTAAAAAGCAGCCTATGCATTAATTAGAGAAAAATTTATGCAGGAATCAGAATTTATTCATATGGTCTGATCTCCAAATAGTCAAGAGTAATTATTTCCCTTAAAAATTGCAATCTTTAACTTAAGTCTCTCAAAAATACAATAAATGTGACTTTAATTGGCACTCTCAACATTTCTCATAGATTTTATATGCTTCTTCCTAGTTCTTCTTCTTATTCTGAACCCCTGTGTTTTTTGCTTTCAGCCTACACACAATTTTTTTCCTTCCATCAGCCCTTTCTCTTCAAGTGTTTTCTTATGTAGATTGACTCAATCTTTCTTCGTCTTAGACTTTCCTGCCTCTATCTCCTTCTTAATTTTGTGTCTTTCTGCCCACCCTCTAACTGTGAGTTGACAAATTTAATAACCAGTTGGGTATGATGGCTCTTGTGAAGAGTGGGAGCACTCCCAGGTGTAGAGAGGGATGAGGGGAGGTGAGTGGTGCATATGGCGTTGTTATTCTATTCTTCCTGGTGGAGGGAGAGACCTAAGATTTTTTTTTTTTTTTGAGACGGAGTCCCATTCTGTCGCATAGGCTGGAGTGCAGTAGCATGATCTCAGCTCACTGCAAGCTCCACCTCCCGGGTTCACGCCATTCTCCTGCCTCAGCCTCCTGAATAGTTGGGACTACAGGTGCACGCTGCCACGCCCGGCTAATTTTCTGTATATTTAGTAGAGACGGGGTTTCACTGTGTTAGCCAGAATGGTCTTGATCTCCTGACCTTGTGATCCACCCACCTTGGCCTCCCAAAGTGCTGGGATTACAGGCGTGAGCCACTGTGCCTGGTCAAGAATCTTGACATATTAATATTTTTTAACCTCTGCATGACTTTCATTGATCAGCAATTGATCGGACAGAAAAATCTTCAAAACACTGTATTTTTAGAGAATTTTGCCCTGAGTCTCCTGAAGAGTAGATGAGTCACATAACCCGAGTTCCAGGCAGACATTTGGAAGAAGCTAGCAGGATAATTTTCTGATTCCAATATCGCCCAACCAGGGACATATGAATATATAGCCTTGAAAGCTGAAACAAGTTTTTTGCCAAAGCAGTTCATTATATTCTGTTTTCCTTCAGGAATGGAAGACATTAACAGTAAGATTCTCTTTGCTGCCTTGGTATGAATTCTTTTGATTACCCTGATATTATCATTCTGTGTGCTCCTTCATTTATTCTTTTTATTTTGTAAATATTTATGTTATAGTAAAAATGTGTCAACAAACAACAACAAAACATTGAATTCAACTCTCAATATAAAATCTCCATTAATTGGGCAACTTCGGGAATGGAAATAAGCAAAATCCCTTTATCAATTGTGTCATATCTGTGGAAGGATTGGGTGCATCAATTAATTGCATTTGGAGGTGAATATAAAATGATATTTTATTTTTTCAAATTCCATTTTTTTTTTTTTTGAGACAGAGTCTCTGTCGTCCAGGCTGGAGTGCAGTGGCACGATCTCGGTTCACTGCAACCTCCACCTCCTGGGTTCAAGCGATTATCCTGTCTCAGCCTCTGGAGTAACTGGGACTACAAGCACCCACCACCACACCTGGTTAATTTTTGTATTTTTAGTGGAGGCAGGGTTTCACCATGTTGACCAAGCTGATCTTGAACTCCTGGCCTCAAGTGATCCACCCGCCTTGGCCTCCCAAAGTGCTGGGATTACAAGCATAAGCCACTGTGCCCAGCCATCAAATTCCAGTCTTTTAAGGATAAAGAATACACTTCATCATTTTGGAAAGTAGACAGAATTTTAAGATGGCACCCAAGATTCCTGTGTAATTCCCAAGACTGCGGCTCTAAGGGATTTTACATTGTCATTAGGTTTTATATGGCACAGTTGAAATTAAGAAAAGGAGATTATCTTGGCTAGACTTGACCTATTTAGACGACCTGGCTCTTCCTAGAGAGAGAGAGACTTGGAATGCAAGACAGATTCCATGTGAAGTCTCTATTATTGGCTTTGAAGATGGAGGGGACCACATGGCAACTCTACTCAGGAGCTGTGAGTGCCCCTTGACCGGCAGCAAGGAAACAGAGACTTTAGTCCAATAACCACAAGGAACTGAATTCTGTGACTCACTGTAGCTTGGAGAAGGATCTTGAGCTTCTGTTAAGGATGTGTTAGCTAGTGCTTTGATTTCAGCCCATGTATATCTGAGCAGAGAATCCAGGCATACTGTACCCTACCTTCTGATCTACATACTGTGAAATAATACATGAGCATTGTTTTATGCCACTGAGTTTGTGGTGGTTTATTATGGAGCAACAGAAAATGAATAGAAAATCTCACCTGTTATAGAAAACCTCACCTGTTTTCTCTTGACACTTGTGGCAGGCTAAATCACAGGAGGAGAGGTATGTTAGTGGCAATCAAGAGGTCTAGTTCCAGAATCCTAAGCTCAGGTTTGTGGTTCCGTTCTACCCAATTACAAGCTATGTGAGTTCCACCAAATGTGAAACCTCAGTTTCCTCACCTGCACAAAGGAAAATCATTATTGGCTTCTCTTAACAATTGTTGAGAGGCTTATATGATATAATAAAAGTAAAGAACTAAGAATGGTGGCTGGCACATGTAAGATATATATATGTTAGCTACTATTACCCAGGGGAAAAAAGGACTAGAACATTGATTTTGAGAGCTTGAAAATAGGAATGGTCATTAATCAACCAATAATTGTATACTTTTGGCAGTTTAACAGTATGTTATTATTATTGTTTAATCCCATGTAATCATCACTACCCCATGAAGAACATATTATTAACATCATTTCTTTTCAACTTTTTGTTTTGAAATAATTATAGGCTCACATAAAATTGCAAAAATAATACAGAGAGGCCCCATATACCCTTCCTTCAGCTAAAGATGACATCTTACATCACTGTAGTACATTATCAAAACTAGGAAACTGACATTGGTACAATACCGTTAGGTAGACTACGGATCTTACTCACCTTACTCAAGTCTCACTGCTAATTACTTCATTTTGCAGATGAGAAAACTGAGGTGTACTTCAACTGCTGACTTCAATTGCCCCTTGAAAGTCGTGGTCAAATTGTGTGGATTTGTATTATGAATTGTTTGTCTCTATTGCCAGATGAGGGGGGAAAATGTAGCGCCACTTGACCACTCTGACTAATGAAGACTCAACTGTACTTATAATTACAAAATTTTATTCTTGACACGAAACATGTATTTTTTCAGAGAAAAAAGATTACATTGCAGATCTTGACTGTTTGAGGGCAAGCTGACACAGATTTTGACAAGATCACCATAACCCAGATAGATGCACAATAATTTGTGCCCTGGTGCCAAATTCCAATGGCCATAAATATCTGCAAAGTAGTCTCAATGTTTCTTTTAGTTATCACAAAAGGCAAAGATTCTCATATGAAATAAAGCTGAAAGTAACGTAGGAATCAACTCCTTAAGATCTAGGTAAAACTGGCTTGAACCTCTGCCAGTTAGTCTGTGGGAGTTTTTAAGATTTCAGTGACTTCTTTGCAGGAATTATATTCCCTTCCCCTTGTTTGCCTCTGGGGATTCTATTCTGTCATATGGAAATTTTATGTTAATAAATTGATAAACATAATATTTATTATATATAATCCCTTACATATATCAAATCATTTTATATCTATAATAAATGTATATTATATCTATATAAATAGAAATAATATATAATAAATATATACTATATATGAAATATATATTATATATCATACATTTTTAATACATATATAATACATACTTCATATATATGTGCAAATAGATATATGTGTGTGTTTTGTCCACAGTTTCTGGTTCATAACTCTCATAGCCCTTGTTATGGTCTTTTGTTATAATGTTGAGGCACGTTAGGTCTCAGGAGCAGGCCTTAGGAAACATAATCTCTCTTTCTCCTCTCTTCCTTTTACCTGCCCAAGGCAGGACTCTAATCTGATTGTGGGTTCAAAGACCCTCATTCCAGGATACGGGGTCCTGCCCCATACCCTAGAGGAAAGAAGGCTGCATAGAGAGGTCAAGAAAAGTCTGAACAGACAAGCCTTGCTGGGTTTAGATCATGTGCTTTTTGTCCAGTCACATTTCCACATGGTTGTTAATCATGCCTATGTAGTAAAGCATCCACAAAAATCCTAGAGGAGCAGGTTGAAAGCTTCTGGAGAGCTGAAGAGGGGAGATTCCTAGAGGATGGAGCACCTGGAGAGGGTATGGAAGTTCCACGCCCTTTTCCCTGTAACTCACCTGACATATCTCTTTATCTATATCCTCTGTATCTGTATCCTTTATAATAAACCAGTAAACATAAATAAATGTTTCCCTGAGTTCCTTGAGGCTCTGCAACAAATTAATTGAACCCAAAGAGAAGTTGTGGGAACTCCAACTTGAACCTGGTCAGTCAGAAGTTCCGGAGGCCTGGACTTGAGACTGGTGTCTGAAGCGAGGGCAGCCTTGGGGACTGAGACCCCATCCTGTGACATCTGAAACTACCTCGATGTAGATAAGATTTGAATTGAATTGGAGAACACCTGGCTGGTGTCTGCCCTTTGGTGTATGGGGAAATCCTCCTCGTCTTTGGTCACAAATGTCTTCCTCTTTGTTGATGATTGCTGTGGTTGTGTGAGAGCAGAGGAAACACAGTTTGAGAGTGTTTCCTTCAACCACATTCCCACACATAGTTTTCTGTGCTTCTCTGTATAATTGAATCTAAAACTCCTTGAGTTTCATGAAAACTCTACCAGCCTCAAGTATTTTGAGAACTATAGGCTTAATAGAAGGTGTTAAAGGGAGAGTAGAGAGGTCTGCATTCCACACTTGCACACAAAACAACTTCAATCTTGGATATTAGAATTTCTCTTCCCTAAGATCCTTTGGAGCCATGCTCCTGCCAGGCTGTTCTCTCAGCATGCTTCTTGGTGTCCAGCCTTCAAACTGTGTTCTCCATTTCCTCTTTTCACTCACCTCCCCTGCCCTTGGGAGAAAAATATTCTCCGTCCCTTTTCTTTTACCTTCCTCAAAAATTCTGGTCTCAAATTCTTAAGCTTACACCACTTACTCAGCTAATTATAAGTGATTTCTCCAGTAATTTTAATTCTCTTCTTAAGATGACATCTGGTGCCAGGTGTTAAAAGGACATATTGCATTGCTATTAATTACTATTAATTTTATTATGCATTAGTTATTCATTTAACTATTTAACTTTCTAATGCCTTTCATTCTTTTGATTATTTTGAAGCCCCTGAAGGTCATTTGTCATCTTTTCACTTTCCTAGTTTTTGTATCAGATTGTTCTGGAGCAGGGTTACTGGGGATCTTGCATCTTTTAGTAATAAATAAGCTAACCCTTGCTGCATCTTGAGCAAAGGGCTCCCCTTGTATTCAAGAGTTGATTCATCTCTTAAGATAAATAGAAGATAAACTTGGCACATATCTTTACAAATCATGCAAACTCAGTGTAGAGCCACAGACTTAAAGGGATCACTAGTCACTGAAAAGTTGCCAAGTGATGATTGCTCTTAGAATCCCATTCATTTCAATTTTAGATATCAGTTTACCCTCCTAGTCCTGTCTTCCCTTCTACCTGTTGACCCTACTGTGCCTCAAGCCTAGCGCCAAGTTTTTTACAGAGTGAGCACCCAGCAAATATCCATTAAGTGTACAATGGATGAAAGTAGATACTGTAGCAAATAGGCTGAATTAATAAGCTCGTGAAGAGCCATAACATAGACACTCTTCTATTTCTTCTGTCCTATATTAACCCCTGTGTGATGTAAGTAACCAATCAACTGGTCCTTTGGAAAGCAAGGTTGTAATGTGAGTTGAACATTTGTAACATATTTGTTGTTATGACAGGGAGGAACCAATGATGGGTTCAATCACTCAAGGAAAACACTACACCCCTTAATATTTTTTGCATCACGATAGTGTCTGGAGAGCAGTTGGCACCTATCTATCCTTTGCATTCCAACTACACATTCTGGGAAAAAATCCTTCCTTTCTTCACACTCTTAAAATGCCTTTTAGCTAGATCTCACCCAGCACCAAGAGTGGGTGGCACGCGTATGCCAGCGATGTCTACTGTCACTCCTTATCAGCTTGGTGTTGTCATGTTTGATGGGAAGCCCTGGTTATGGTGGGCATAGCTTCATGGATTGTGTTGACTGAAGTGACAAACAGTCTGATGTAATTAGTGTTTGACTGAGCACTGGGGATTCCTTATTGAAGGAGACTTTTTTTTCTTTTAATGTAAACCTCAAGTTGACCTTGGGGAAAGACACTGGATAACACTCAGGCCAGGTGGATCCGCTGCTGCCATGTGGGGTGAGAAGTCTGGTGTGATAATTCTAGAAGCTCCACCTTTTTTTTTGAAATGAAGTCTCACTCTGTTGCCCAGGCTGGAATGTAGTAGTCAGCTCTTGGCTGACTGCAACCTCCACCTCATGGGTTCAAGAGATTCTCCTGCCTCAGCATCCCAAGTAGCTGGGATTACAGGTGCATGCTAACATGCCTGGTTTATATATATATATATATATTTGCATTTTTAGTGGAGACAGAATTTCACCACGTTGGCCAGGCTGGTCTCAAAATCCTGATCTCAACTGCTCTACCCACCTCAGCCTCTTAAAGTGCTGGGATTACAAGCATGAGCAACCGTGCCCAGCCGAGAAATCCCACTCTTAAGGGTTTACAATATATAGTCACCTGGACACTTTCGTATCCATGGGTGTGGCTGGCCAGGGCTCCCATTATTTCAGCGTGGATATTAGGTGGTCTATAAGGGATAGTTTCCCGCCTTTCCCCACTTTATTCATTTACTTATTTATTCATCCACTAACATTTCTACACTACTCCACACCCTCTGCACCAAGCAGAATGCTAAGCACTGGAGATACAACACTGAAAGGTACAGGCATGATCCCTGTCCTTTTGTTGCATTTCATAATCCTGTTTTGTAACCATCCATCTCTGAATCTGTCTTCTGGTAGATGGTAAGTGCAATGAAGGAGCCAATGGTCAGAATGCTATGGTGTACATATAACACATATATAACACAGGTGAAGTATATGCAACACAGCTTGTAGAAGACTTACAGGGGTTACTGAGGTTTAAAAGACAAGGATTCATGCAGGACAATTACAGGAATTTGGTGGGAGGGAATGAGGAAGGAAGGACCTTCCAGATGGAGGGCACAGCATGAACAGAGACCCACAGAAGAGGAGCAACATGGGATGCATGGTGTTATAAGCTGTGTGGAGATGCTGAATGAGGCAGAGGAATAAGAGATGAGACTAGATGGAATGGAGGGGCCAGGCCATGGAAGGCCTGTAGGTCAGGCTTAGAAGTGTGGACTTTACTGTTGTGGGAAGTCAGGGACCCCAAACGGAGGGATTGGCTGAAGCCATGGCAGAAGAACATAAATTGTGAAGATTTCATGGACATTTATTAGTTCCCCAAATTAATACTTTTATAATTTCTTACGCCTATCTTTACTGCAATCTCTGAACATAAATTGTGAAGATTTCATGGACACTTATCACTTCCCCAATGAATATCCTTGTGATTTCCTATGCCTGTCTTTACTTTAATCTCTTAATCCCATCATCTTTGTAAGCTGAGGAGGATGTATGTCACCTCAGGACCCTGTGATGATTGCGTTAACTACACAAATTGTTTGTAGAGCATGTATGTTTGAACAACATGAAATCTGGCCTTGGAAGGAGAAGAAGATAACAGCAATGTTCAGGGAACAAGGGAGATAACCTTAAATTCTGACTGCTGGTGAGCCGGGTGGAACAGAGTCATATTTCTCTTCTTTCAAAAGCAAATAGGAGACATTTCGCTGAATTCTTTTTCTCAGCAAGGAACATCCCTGACAAAGAGAATGTGCCCCTGAGGATAAGCCTATGAATGGCCCCCGTGGGGGTGGCAGTCTTTTACGGTTGCAGCTGAAGGGAAGAAATAAGCCCTGGTCTACTGTAGCACTCCCAGGCTTACTAGGATGAGGAAATTCCCACCTAATAAATTTTAGTCAGACAGATCATCTGCTCTCAAACCCTGTCTCCTGATAAGATGTTATCAATGACAATGTGTGCCCAAAACTTCATTAGCAATTTTAATTTTGCCCCATCCTGTGGTCATGTGATGTTGCCCTGCCTCCATTTGCTTTGTGATATTTTATTACCTTGTGAAGTATGTGATCTCTGACCCACATCCTATTCGTGCACTCCCTCCTCTTTTGAAAATCGCTAATAAAAACTTGCTGGTTTTACAGCTTGGGGAGCATCATGGAACCTGCTGAACTGTGATGTCTCCCTCAGACACCCAGCTTTAAAATTTCTCTCTTTTGTACTCTTTTTCCTTTATTTCTCAGACCAACTGACACTTAGGGAAATAGAAAAGAACCCACATTAAATATTGGGGGTGGGGTTTCCCTGATATCTGGTGCCTAATGTTAACTATTGGGGATGGGTTCCCCAATACTTTACCTTGAAGTCTATCTTCAAGTCTTTATCTTGAAGCCTTTGGGGAGTCAAGACTGAATGAATTAGCCCCAGAACTCATTGTCTAACATGCCCATCAGATGGCAGTAGGTAATCTCATGTCCTAACTCTCCTGGCTCACTCTAATCTTGTTGGTCTCCTCTATGGCACTGGGGATTTTTCACTGGTCAAAGGTTGCTGACATCATCTGTTGCTCAAGGCTTTCAGTCTTGCTCTGTTATGGCTCCCCACCCCCACCAGAGCCAGGCCTGTGGACTTGCAGCTTCTGCTCCCATCCAGTCTCTATGGTGCTCCAGGAGAGTTCTGTGGGGTCTAAATTCTAGTTTTCTGTTCTGAGAAAAAAAATCTTCAACTCTTAGTTTTTTTGCCCCTGGGGGTGTGTCTGTGTTTTCCATACTGGAAAATGAAATGAACCCATGTTTAGTGAGTATGTACTAAGTGTGGGGCACTGTGCTGAGCATTTTCATACATGTTGTCTTATTTAATCCTCCAAATCACACTGCAAGGAAAGTTTCATTATTTCTCATACATAAAACAACTGAGGGGCTGGGCGCGGTGGCTCAAGCCTGTAATCCCAGCACTTTGGGAGGCCGAGACGGGTGGATCACGAGGTCAGGAGATCGAGACCATCCTGGCTAATCCGGTGAAACCCCGTCTCTACTAAAAAAATACAAAAAACTAGCCGGGCGAGGTGGCGGACGCCTGTAGTCCCAGCTACTCGGGAGGGTGAGGCAGGAGAATGGCGTAAACCTGGGGGGTGGAGCTTGCAGTGAGTTGAGATCCGGCCACTGCACTCCAGCTCGGGTGACAGAGCGAGACTCCGTCTCAAAAAAAAAAAAAAACCAAAAAAAAAAACAAACAAAAAAAACAACTGAGTACCAGAAAGGTCAGGTGAGTTCTTCAAGGACCCATAGCTAGTGAGTCATGAAGATGGATTGAACCCCGTTCAGCCTGACTTCCTGAGCAGACTGTGGGGAGAGTCTGAGGGTGGGGAGAGAGGTTGGGGCTAGCACACTCATCTTGAGCATTTATTAGCAGAAAAATAAATGCAGTATCTAGTACCTGGGTGAACAACTGTTTCATCCCTTTTGTTGACCTTGGTCAACTAGTAGTGGCCATCTGGAGAATTTGGCTCAGAGACAGTGCTGAGATTGATTAGCTACATGTGGTGTAGGTGGAGATAGATAGTATCTACCCAAATACCATATATTTGACAAATTTAGTGTGTTGATAGGAAGGGCGTGACCACAGTGACACTAGACAGGGGTATAGGGAACAGCCAGTTGGGTTGCTATTAGAAGACCTGATTCCAGAGCTATACCCAACATTTCTCCTTTGGTTTTCAGAGTTGCATTTGCCAATTCTTCAATCACCTATTGATATACTAAAGGACCACAAGCTTGCAAATTAGCTCAGCAAGTATCTTCATCTGGACATTTCTGAAGGAAACATATTTTAAGAAAACACATGCCTTCTGGTGCTCTATGCTTGATATAATTAGGTAATTAGCATACAGCCCAGCCAGGCTTAATGTTAAAACCTTAATAATAGTGATTCTGCATGGATAACATACCCCAATCCTATAAGCTATCACCATTTGTGAGCCCCATTGCTATTACCTACTGGGCACCTTTTTCTCTTCTTCTTAACTGCATGTTTAGGGAGAGAGTTTCACAACATTATAGGCTTGGAAGGCACAGTCAGAATGCTAACAAAGCCATCAACCCTCAGATGCCGCCTTCTTAACGTCTCAGCAAGGTGAGCAGTGCAGCTAATACCTTATGCCCCCTCCTACATGTTTGCAATTAACATTTTATCTGCCCTATGTCTTAAGTCACAGCTTTGTCACCATTCCCTGGAGGCTGAAGGACTTTAATTACAGAAGTGATGCACTCATCCGCTTCCTGCTGTATTCTGATGTCACCACCTCTGAGCTCCAGAGAGAGGTCAGTCTGATCCTAGGAAGTCATGTGGCTCAAATCCAATATTTTAATTTAGAGACTCAGTAAGTGGCTTCATCAATTAAGACTGGCTGTACTTGCAGCAGACTTTCCAGGCCACAGCCGGAGCTTTGATTCATTTTATTTCTTACTGACCCCATCACAGAGTGGAGGGATGACCAACATTTCATTGGGTTGTGGAGAGCTGCCAGATTTAAAAGGAAGACTAATGATTGAGGAGGATTCTAAAGGGTAGGATTGGCTTTTAAAATGATAGCACATATGTCATGCTGGCTAAATGATGGTGCTTAATGGGAGTCCAGGAAAAGAGACACACATTATTTTATAGTTTCTTAGCAATTAATAAATCCCATCTCAGTGAATTAGCCCAGATCAGGTTTGGTTTTTGCTTTGGTTTAAGTTAACTGCAAGTGAGTGGAAGTTCTTTTCCATTTGGTTTTTTAGGGGTCCAGGGTCTTTCCATCTTTTGTCCCTATCAGGTCCATACCATTTGCTCCAAGAGAAAAAGATAATGGAGGAAATTGCTACCTTTCGGAGGGTGATGTTGGGGCTGACTCTTTCTTCCTTCCAACCTAAGGTCAGGATTAGTCTTGGGACCCAGGATGAGGTTGGGCCTGCAGAAGCATATGTGTGGGTGAGGGAGTTGAAGTCAGAAGGACTGGAAGGAGTGAGGCTGGTCCAAGCATAGCAACAGGAGTAAATTGCAGGAGCCAGGAGGGTCAAAACCTATCTCATTTCTTTCCCAAGCCCACAAGATCCTGCTCTCTGCCAATAAGACAATGAGGCTATAATGGGCTCATTCCTGTTTCCCAAATTTAAACCTTCTATTTCAGCAGATCATCCAGTTGACAGTGCTCAACTTCAGGGAGCCAGGGAACATAAGTCCTGTGGGGAAAGTTCTTTTTGGCAAAGCAAGCATCCTGAGAGCATTTGTATAGCTCTCAGCGCTACAAATAGTCCTTTGGAATTAATACCACACAATCAGATTTTTGTAAAGAGGTGCAGAGGCTAATGACTCACCCCTAATATTATTTGTCTTAGATGAAACATAATTTAGAATATTATTTTAGCAGAGACACCATAGCTGCTTAAAATACGTAGTGGCTATCATTTACATTTGCTGCCTGGTTATTATCTTGCTTATTTACAAAGAAAGTGGCTAGCTGTCACCCCAGCTTTCTTCCATAGTAAATCATGAATAATTTTGTTAAGGTTTGTACTTTGAATTTAAACATAACTGGGCCATTATGACCGGCTGCCGCCATAAACAGGCATATGATTTGCATGTCTACATGAGCAAATCGGAGCTGCAAGCGAGGGCGGCCTCACATCAGTACATTATTCTGCCTTCCCTCAATTGTGTGGAATTAACAAGTGCCAGGGAAATCGATTCATAACTGAATGTCTAATCGAAGAGTTAGGACAGGATAATATACAGTTGCCAAAGTGAAGTTTGATATGGAACTTAAATCTTGTCTCTGGCTCCAGACATCGTGGTTGGAAATGCAAATTGTTCCTTTTAAGACTCACTTGCAAATGGAAGGAGCAATTTCTGAGTTAATGGACACCTGGGAATTTTCCCCTCCCACTGGCAATTGGAGGTTCAGATTTATGATAAAGTTATTGGGCCCGGGACTCCTCTTGTTCACCACAACTTTCACCCCCATCAAGGAAGCTGTGTTTGGATTCCATCAGGTTCTTAAACTTATACTTCTATTAACTTTGAATGATTCTAGTGGAGCGTGTCACTAGTTGTGACGGAATTATTTATGAGTTAAATGATTCTGACTCAGTTAGAAAAGCACTTGAGCTTCTAGTCCTGGTGGAAGGAAACAGAATTGACAGCGTGGCCCCTCAGGGAAGCTCATTGTTTATCATGACTTTCGTCACAGAAGCATTTCCTCAGAAATCTGACAGCAGACCTCCAGGGAACTGGGCCTCCGGTGGCACTGGCTTGGCAGAGACCCCTTCTATGGGTATTGGTTATGGGTGGGATGAGGAGTGTGTGTGTCGGGGGTGGGGGGATGTATTTTTTACCACTTACTTCTTTTTGAGTAGCCAACTTTGATATCCCAATGAGTACATACTTAAGGTATCTACAAGGCAGGAGAACCCCTCCAAAATGTTCTTTGGAAAATTTTGATATGTTAAAGCAAGCATCCAGGTAATCATTCTAGGAGAACCAAGAACTACCTTGGCTGCTGTCACACATCTTTTCTGATTTATTATTTAAATTAGCATTGATTGGGTTGACGAATGCACCATCACCTTGCATTACTTGAGCCTCTAAACATCTTATCAGGACCTTATCAATGGTCCAGGCTTATGTATCAATCAGCTGGGTGAGGCGAGAACAACAGGAAAGAAGAAAGGCAGGAGCAATCCATTAGTGGAGAACACTTAGTCAGAGCCCAGAGGCTAACACTGTAGTGGTTCTCTGTCTAACACTCACCCTATTTCAGGTAAAACCATGGCACTGTGGAAGGCAAAGTCCCCTGGACCAAGGGACAGGGATGCTGGGTCTAGTTTTGGTCTTCGTCATCAACCTGATATAAGATCTCAGACTGTTCACTATTGTCCTATGTAAATATAGCTGCTTTCTCATCTGCAACTTCATCCAATTTTCCTCCTTGGGTTGTGGTAGGTATCTATGGAAAGGCAAACAATGAAAGCACTTTGAAAAGTAAAAGCTGCTTATCTAAATCTTCTTAAGACTGCAAAGCTGGACCCTCTGAAGCCAAATCCTACACTGCAGCAAATATATTAGAGTAAGGCTTTCATTCTTAAGCAATTTATTGGGGAAAAATATTTTTTAAATTCCTTGTTTTATATAAATGGATGTAATCATCAGAATTGTACTATGTCAGAGCAATTTTTTTCTGAAATTATTTAGGAGATAAGAGCCAGATAGACTAAATTACACTTGTTGTAGTTGTTTATTGGAGATACACACACAGAAACACACGTACACATATACATGCACACACATATATATGCATTTGTTGAGAAGTTGTCTCATAGACTAGTTGCAATTAATAGGACACTGATCTCTTTCCCATTTAAACCACTGATTTATGTAGCAAGACAATTGCAAACCTGGGCTGTAACATACTGACTAAGAGAAATAAATGATTTCAAGTCAACAGCATGACAAATGGTCAGAACAAGCATCCACCCTCTGGTTATTACAACCTTTTATTATGATCTATCATTAAGCAACCCAGCATTTCATATAATGTGGAAGCTATTAATTTACCGGAAACAAATGAAGGTACTCAGGTCTTTTACCTTCTCTGAAAATAAAATGGAAATTGATTAGGCAAACTTTTTGATTATGACCTGGATAACTTGTATCTTCCTCCTTCTTGTTATATACTGAAAACCAACCACATAATTGGTCCCAGCTAAAAAACAAAAACAAACAAACAAAAAAACTTAGAGAAAAATCTAGTCTATCTCTCTCTTTGCACAGATAAGGATACTCTGGCCCTCTTAGAGGAAGTTGAAAACAAGAAATCTTGACCTGTAAAGCTGAACTGTGTGTCTGGCACATAATAGATGCTCCATAAGTATTTGTTTAATGATGAATCTTCAGGATAAGGAGCTTTCAGAGCAGAACACAATCAAGTGGGAAAATAATGGACTTGGTCAGGAGTCAAGATATCTGAGTTTTAGACCCAAGTGATACCATCAACATCTTATATGAAGCCTATCACTTCCTTTAGCCTAAGTTTCTGCTGTTTTCATTGTGAATAATACTTTCTGTTTTAGCTAACTTAGACCAGTGCTTTAGGGTAAATGAGAAAAGAGGCATCTATGCACTTTGGAAAATGTCATCTAGTCTCCTCTATAGCTAGTGAGCTTGTCGTGTAGATGAATCAGCAAGATCAGCCTGTCTTTAAAGTAAGACTTAGGAAGCAGCAGAGACAGCTAAGTGAGCTATTCCACTGATGGCTACAGCTAATGGCTGCTATTTATTTATTTCTCTTCAAATCTTCTGGTATGGGAATGAATTTATCTAGATCAGAGCTGTAGGATGGAAATCAGTCTAGGATATTTTGATAATTAGAGTGTATGTATTGTGAGCCTTTTAAGATAAAATACTGGGCTAGGATAGAATTTCAATTTTCTAGGAGTTCAGAATCTAAGATTTTCAGAATAATACTGCCTGGAGCGCAGGGCAAAAACAATGAACCTACCAAAGAGAGAGAGGGTTAATCCTTTGTATTTAAAAAGCTCTCAGTTTAGGCCGCACAAGGTGGCTCATGCCTGTAATCCCAGCACTTTGAGGAGCTGAGGGAGGTGATCACTCAAACTCTGGGGTTTGAGACCAGCCTGGGCAACTTTGTGAAACCTCATCTCTACAAAAAATACAAAAATTAGCACCATGATGTGCACACCTGTAGTCCCAGCTACTCAGGAGGCTGAGATGGGAGGATGACTTGAGCCCAGGAGACAAAGGTTGCAGTGAGCTGAGACTGTGCCACCGCACTCCAGCTATGTCACTCCAGGTGACAGAGAGAGACCCTGTCCCCCACCCCCCCCACCCCGCAAAAAAAAGAAAGAAAGAAAAATCTCAATTTTTAACAGTATGCTTATAGGTTTCTCCGTTTCCTCTATCAATGCTTCAGAAAAAAGAGATGAGCTGTTATATGAAAAGTCAAATTTGACAAAAGCAGTTTACTGAGGGATGGATATTCATGTTTTTCTATTAGATTCAGCCAAATTATCAGTTATCCTTGAGTATTTAGAAATATGAACATATATATTAAAATTTTATGGACTTTCTATAATTTTACAGTTGTATACCTAACTGCCAGTGTCTGAATGGTGTGACAGTCCCATGAACACATCCATTTTTTTTCCACTTGAAATTTGTCAGATAGCCACAGGTTTCCTTAACACAATTAAAGTAGAAGTCAAATAATTGCAACATGGGATTTAAACCAGGACAGTTCCCTTTGATTGACAATAGACTGAAAACACTAATTATTGGGTCTTCCATTTCTCTAGCATTATGGTATTTTCTTTGTTTTAGTTGGTCATGCTATGACCGTAAGAGAATGCCCTAGTTCAGAGTCCAGTCTCATCTCTGAAGATAATGTCTTTATTTGAAAAGGAAAATAATCTACTTGTTCATTGTGTGTGTGTACATTGTTTGGTAGGAATGGTTGTGGTACCAATGAGGACTTTCTTAAGACCAGATATGATTCTCAAAATCTCATTTATTTCCACCTTCATTTTACCAGACTGGGACCTCTCACAGACAATCACTATAACTAATTGGATGAGGTGTCCAATTTTTTCCAGTATCAGTTTGAAGTGATTCAAATATCAGGACTTAAAATTTAACCCTTGTTACTATATTATCTTTAATTAATGAAAGCAAATGTTTACTTTTTTCTCTCTCTCTCTCTCTCTACTCCAAGTCTGGAGGAAGTGGACTCCACCTGATATTATCTGGACTTTCCAAGGGTGCATATTTTCAAGAAGGAAGAATGGCTTCCTAAGGCCGGTGTTTCTCAAATTGAGGTCCAAGCACTTCCTGCCTAAAATCAAATAGGAGTCCAGTTAAAAATACAGATCCTTGGAGTCTACTGAAAACTTAATGTACTAGAAACACTGGGATTGTGAGTCAACAATCTAAATATACAACAGACTCCCCATATAATTCTTAAGCATGCTAATGTTTGAAAACCACGACTACAGGCTTTAATAGAGTCACATGCATGTATGATCCCATGTTGCAGAAGAAATTGATGGTGGGGAAGGGGAGAGCATGCTCCTACAGACTAGAAGAGGACACCAGGAGAGGGTTTGTGCTTCTAGATAGTTACACAGAGAGCTTCTATTCCCTCTAAAAATATCTCTTCAGCAAGTCTACTGATCACTTTCTGGTCATTCTCCCATTTAGACCAAGCTAATTTTGATTCGATGGCCCAATGCTGCAGATGCTTCACATGTAGATGTGGGGTGAGGGAATAGATACATGAATACTATAATTCACCTTCTCTTTGGTTTTAGCAGAGTATCCCCTTTGCTGAGATTTACCTTTCCCTCAGTCTCACCAAGGCTTTACAATTTGAGCATTTTCCTCTTCTTCAAAGAAACGCATCAACTATTACTCTGCAACTTATGTTGATGGGTGTGCGTGGGCTTTATCATGTGCTAAAATCCTACATTAGCTTTGGTACAATACTCTTGACTCTTTCACTCACCACAAATCCATCAAAACCTGTTTTCCATCACTACTTACCCCTTAGAGAGTTAAGGAAGAGTCCTGCCCCCTTTAATAATGTTTTGAATCATTTTTATTCCCAACTCAGAAAGTGTGCTGCTTGATTACTCTGGTTGCTATAGCTACAGGTCTAATTTCCCTCCAGATCTGTCTTTTGGTGTCATGTGTTCCCTATATGTTTGATCTGTAAGGGAGCTTTTCAGATATTCATCTAGTAGGTATCCTAAGGGAATAAGACATTAGGACGTCAAAGTGGGCCATTCCAAAGCTTAGTTTCAAACAATAACCACTAGCATTCCTGATGCTATATTTATGAAAAAAACACTAAAAAAAATCGGTTTTCCCAAATTCTTCTAGTAGTTCTCTATACGTCCCTTTTTTCTTTGCCTAAATATTTTCAAGAATTTTTTTTGTAGTCTGTATGGTCAGCTTTTATCTAATAAATCTTAATGAACCTCTTAAATATTTCCCAAAACTTCTCGTCTACATTGGTAGTTACATTGGCTTTATTTTAATTTTTCCTTCCTACTGAAGTCTTTCTTTTCTTTCCTTTTTTAAATATGAGAATGCAGATTTTCCTTGTAGGACTCTGCAATGTCCACCAGAAACAAAATATTAGTTGTTTTAAAATTGTCATGGTACTATTCTCTGCTTACTAGGGCAATCACATGGCTTAAATTATTCGGAGGATTACTCAGCAATTCAGTTAGAAACAGTGATTGGTCAGTGTTCTTCTTTTATATCTAATGCAATCTGGTTCTAATATGTTGTTTCAAAAACATCCCAGTTCCAAGGAGAATTCTTAGCTTGCAGGATTCCAACTCACTCAACAAAAACAACTTTAGGAACATCATCTGAATTGGCATTACCATGTCAATCTTCCCACAAGGCAAAGACTATTGTGTGATTTAGCTACTCACCTGTTTTGGAAGATTTCCAGCTTTATTTTTCTTGTTTCTTTTAAGTGGCTTGTTTTAACAAAATCACCCACAGATTTGAAAAGAAAAGACAAAATGAATGGCAAATTTATGGGAAATCTGGGCTTGACCTAGTGTAGTGGAGAATTTGTTACTATTCTGACCAGAGTGGACATGAGAGTTTGGAGTTCTTTAAGGAGACATTTCAGCAAAAGTACAATTGAAATGATTAGTGCAGTCATTTGAAAACAATCAAAAATTTTTTAGCTTACCTTGTGTCTTTGCGGATTTACCTATTCATGCACATGGGTAAAGTCAGGTTGACAGACTTGTCAAACTGTGAAAGGCATGTGGTTTAAGGCTTTTTAATGCTTGATGAGGCAGAAACTACGTGAACAAATTCATTCTTGGGATTCGTAAATAAATGCATTAAATGCCTTGACTATTTAATTCACTTGTTCCTAATAATATTTGTTGACATGGAAGATAATAAAGTGTAATGACTCCTAACCTCTTAATGGGAATAATTCTTAACAGCTGTCATTAATATGGAAAGTTTTAGAAAAAGGTTGGGTTTCAGCAGCTAATAATAAATGTGCTGTCCTTCTCTTGAGAAAAAAAAATAATAATAACCTAGCGTTTGTGTACTCCTTAGAAGCTCTACTTTTAGACTTTTGTGGACTATCTTTTGCTTATCACGTCTACTCTAGATTCCTTAGTATCAGGATGTTAACTGTGAAGACAACCACAAAATGCGATAAAGGAGTTGTATCTGAGAAAGTATCTATAAAATTCAAAACACTTAAACGCACCAAATGACTGTCTCCGAATTAATGAATCCAACAACAGAACAAGTTGTCTTTCCAATCTGATTTTCTAACAACTCCATTAAGGAATTCAGCAATTGTAAAAGAATATAGCATTTGTCTACATAGAAAAACATAACTGTGGTTGTAGAAGCCAGTAACTGGATTTTCCTCTGTATCAGTATAACTTCATAGCAAAGATAATATATTTATTATTATTCAGTTAAAACTGGGAGAACTAGAACCTCCGTCACACTTATTTGTTCAATAGTAGCATGAGGTTGCAGTGTGGTTGACTTTTTGATGCTCTTGGTGGCAGAGCTTTTGGAGAAACTTGATCTGGATGGGGAATAAAATCTAAGAATGAAGGAATCATTTGACTTGGGTTTCTCTGAGTCCCTGCTGTGTCCTAAAACTCTCTGAATTGCCAGAAAAAGAGTACATGACTTTGAGTGTATTTAATTTTTGTTTGATTTCTTTAAAAATTGGAAATCTGAACAGATGATAAATCTCTAATTAATCAAATGATTGGTTAGCATGGAGAACTGCTTTTAGATCTTGATGGATGACAGAGAATCTCTCTTTGTGCTATTGTTGTTCTGCCGCGGATCTCCTTCCACAGGCACTTCTCTGTACTTTTCTGTGTAGTAACATTTACAGTGTTTATTCAGTTGTTTTGCTGGAAGGGCTTCTCTCTTCCCTTTTTTCAGTGTGAGGAATTGTTGACCTTTTGCGTACACAGCATTTAATGAGGTCCCCTTTCAGCTAAATGAACTGAACGCTGGTCATTCAGGTGATTGGGAAAAAGGCTGTGCAGCCAAACTGTATGACTCAGACCCCAAAGAAACTTGTCCTCTGAAGGAATTGGAATTAGTCCCATGTAATTTGCAATGTCCTTAAATCTGGGCCTTCCATTCTGCATTGTGTCAAAGTGCACCAACTCTTAATAGTCCCTGAGATGGCAGAGGTGATTATATCTTAGATAAATCCTTTATAAATTATTTGGGTAGGTAAAGAGAAATAAAGAAAAAAAAAGCCAACATATTTTGTTCATAGCCTTTGAAATCCATATCCAGAAAGTAGTCTTTAAAATCTGTATTATTTTATTGCAATATCATAAATGTCTCTGAGTTCCATATTACTCTGAAAGTACCAATCTGTTATAATGTTACATATTATCACAAGGATTCAGAAATACTCAGGTCAAATTATGGTTGCTAAAACTACCTCCACAGAAAGTTCTTGGGTGTTAACTTAGAAAGAAATTTGTTCTTTTTCTTATTTTCGGAATTAGAAATGTATTCCACTGTGTCTTATCCAAGGGAAAGAAAGAGGGTCTCTATTTTTAAAATAGGGCACTCCTTGTATCTTATCATATTTATCTAAATAGATGGGTATAGTGGTTTTAGAGCTTCACACCTTTCCAGAAAGCATGAGAACTAAATTGTGCCTGTCTTTTTGAGAACATTTATTTTTCAAGTCATGTTCTAACTAGGATGCCATTATGGACATTAAATACACCAAAAACCTTGGCTGATCAGAGTCATACCGATCTTACTTTATTCATTAAAGATTTACAAAATGCTGAACACTCGCCAGTTCTTCAACCATGCAATCAGGATTAAAGAAGACATGGTTCCTTCCCTTAAAGAGCTTATAGTGGAGAGTAAAATCAGCCAATAGTGAGAACAAAGTACTATGAGTGGTGATAACATAAGGACCACAGAAAAGGGCCATCATACCCCCTTGGTGAGAGTTGAGAATGTCAAAAAAGGCTCATTGAATGAAATGATACCTAAGGGCAAATAGAAGATGCTTAACAAAAGAGTGGAGCATAGCAAAAGTTTACCAAGTAAAAGGAAGAGCATATGGAAAGAACCACATGCTAGAGAATATATAGAAAAATACAGTTGTTCAGCAAGATGGGAGAGTGAGCTGCCTTAAGGCAAGCAGGTTGTTTCATTAACTAAACAATTTTGACTCTATTCTAGGAGCAATGAGAGGCTCCTGACAGATTTTAGGGTGCTTTAATAAAACGTGTGTCCTAGATCACTCTGTTTAGAATGGATGGAGGCAAGCAGGATTGGAGGCAGCAAGACCATTAAAAGGCAAGAGATGATGGTGGTCTAGATTGGGACAGAATTAGATTGAATGTGAGGGGACAGCTAAGTAGGATGCCTAGGTGTGGGCTAGGTTATCTGGATTGAATTGCAGGGCCAGACTCCTTTTGGAAATGTGATAGTCATGAGTTTTGAGTTTGAAGTTTTCATTTGGATTTTCAATATATTGCATAATTTTCCTTAGGGAAAAAGCATTAGTAAACAGGTTGTACCCAGTTAGATGATGCTTGCTTGAGAGAGACAGCATGTGCACGTGTGTGTGTGTGTGTGTGTGTGTGTGTCTTAGTTGCAGACAATAATCCGAGGACATACATGCTTTAGGCAGAAGACAGATGAGCACAGACCCAAAACACAGATGGTGAGGAAACTGTCTAGCAGGAGCTAGCTGCTGGAAGTTGAGGACCAGACGGTGAAGATGAGGGGCAAAGCACACAGCTGTGAGGATAGGACTGAGCTCTCCGGTGGCTTCGTTCATTCCTCAGCAACTTTGGCTGCACTTCCCAGGCAAAAAGTCCAAGGAGAGGCTGGTAAATGTCCATGGTTTTAGCCCAACCACTGAAAGGCCGGAGATGTAAGTGTTGCCATCTATTAGTAGATTATTGCCAAAATAATCTACCCCACATTAAGTGTTTCATGCATGCTTATTAGTAGTAATAGAGTGTCATAAAGACTTCTTGGACGGGAAAGTACCTAAGTAAAATCTTGGACGGCAAGTGAAAAAGTTGCTAAGATTGGGGAAGCAGGTATTCCAGGTAGAGAAACATTTTAAAGAGCCACATTCCAAATGATAAAAGAATTCTCCCTATATGCCTAGAAATTGTTTAAGTACAGGTTTAAGACATCACAAACAAAATAGGCCTTCAGAAACGAATTCTAATTTGTACAAAGTTATTGGGCAAAATCAAAGTTACTAATACGTTTGTAAAAGATCATAGACATAATCTAAACCAGTGGTTCCCAGGAACAGTCTAGTGCAGTGAAGAGAGGCAGGTTCTGGAGGTGGACTGGCTCAACAAGGACTCTAGCTCCCCACCTACTGGATGTATACCCTCAGGCAAGTTTCTTAACATCTCTGGGCTTAGATTTCCTTGGCTCTAAAAGCAAGATAGCAGCAGTGCGGAGCTCACTTGGCAACTGCTCTCTACACATGAGTCACTATTGTTATGTTTTTATTATTCCTAAATTCTCATCCAGGGATCAATTGGTTTAGGATCACTAAGAGAGGTTTTGTAAAATTGTTTTTGATTCTCCAACCACAGAATTTTTGGTTCAATAGAACAGAGGTAAAACACAGAAACATGAACTTTTAAAATGCATGGGCTAGTCTGGGATCTAGGGCGCATTGTAAGCGAAGAAAGTTGGCCCAGAAGAGATTAAGTTACTTATCTGAGGTGACATAGGAAATAGAGACAGAGACAGAGACAGGTTCAAGAACAAAGTGCACTCACTGTTAGTTCTGGCTTTCTCATCTCCTTCCCCATCCTCATCTTTCTAAGCTTTGGGGAGATATTTTCAGTTAAACAAAATCATTATGTATGGAACACAGAGACTGTATTAAAGGAGCCATAGTAAAAAAGAAATCAATGTATACCCATCGGAAAAATATGAAGCTAGAGGGAGTTTAATCCCAGGTGGTAGAAATGTAGGTATATGTAAAATATGGTATAATTGTATAAGAAGACGCTCCTGAAGTGCATAGTAAGCCTAGGCTGACTGGATAAATGTTAGTCATAATGCTAAGTGAGGTATGGTAAAAACATATTGCTCTCTGATAAATACCCAATATGAAGGTGTTTTTCAATTAGAAATTCCTAACTAGAAATTGTCAGGCTACCTATGCCTGTTATAATTTTTATTCCAAAAATCATTTATAAAATAGAGCATGAATTTGGTTTAGATTTTTATTTTATATATAAACTATGTTTATAAATACATATACATGTATACCTATCTCCATCTATTTATCTGTCTGTATGTCTCTATCTATCTATCTATCTATCTATCTATCTATCTATCATCTATCACAGCAAAAGTTAAAAGAAAATATTAAGAAGTTCCCCTCCCCCTTATTATTTCATTCCTTTCCTGAGGGGAAGTTCTTTGCTTTCCAAGGGGATCTGATTTTGAGCAATGCTTTTAACAAAGTTTCTGTTTATATTTTTTTCTGAATAAAATGATAAGTACACATTACATACTACTTTTGTTCAATATATATGAAACTATTTGAATAACTCTTCCTAAGAAATATTTCTGGCTTAGAATGGGCCTCTAGTTTCTGGCACATGGTAGAAACTTACTGCATGGTACTTGGGTGAGTGGGTAAATGAATGAATAATCCAGTGAGTCAACCGAGATTATCTGAGGGAAGGCTAGCACTAAGAACTAGGATTGGAGAAGGTAGTTCTGAGAACCTAAGTTGAAGGCATATATGAAGTGCCTCCTCCAAGGTCCTTCACTTCCACAGAACATATATCTGTGCTCAAGGACCACATTCCCAAGAGAGACCCCCTGATGCCCTCCCCAAGGTGACCACTTCGAATAATAGTCCCATCAAGATTATATCCAATGGGGGTGAGTAGGTTTCCTAAAACACAGTTGGTTTGCTTCTCAGAAGAAAGGAGATGGATTCTGGGAAGGCAGAAACCACGGAGGTCCAATACATCAGTGAGGAGAAAACCCTCCTTTTAAGCTCAAACAAACAACATCAAATTACCAAAGTAAAGAAACGTTAAGATATTGCTTTCTTTGCAGTCAATTTTTAAGCAAATTTGGAAATGTAAGGTATCCACACAAGATTAGTTTATTAGTCCATTCTCACATTGCTGTAAAGAAACACCTGAGACTGAGCAATTAATAAGTATTAAAGGTTTAATTGGCTCGTAGTTCCACAGGCTGTACAGGAAGCATGATGCTGGCATCTGCTTGGCTTCTGGAGAGGCTTCAGAAAACTTTCAATCATGGTGGAAGACAAAGGCAGAATGAGGTGTCTCACAGGGCAAGAACAGGAGCAAAGGAGTGGGGGCAGGGCAGGTGCTACACCCTTTTAAACAACCAGATCTCATGAGAACTATCATGAGAACAGCACCAAGGGGATGGTGCTGAACCATTCAGGAGACATCCACTCCCATGATCCAGTCACCTCCCACCAGCCCCATCTCCAACACTGGGGATTACAATTCAACATGAGATTTGGGTGGGGACACAGATACAAACCATATCAATTAGTAAAGGCTGACCGACAGATAGCATGGAAAAAATAGAAGTCTTAGTCTCCTCTTGTATGGATCCTGAGAAGACATGCTCTGTCAGTTTTATTCACAATAGACTCTGGGTTCTAAGAAGGGCATGGTAGACTGGAGAGCATCTCGGGAGAAAGGTCAAAACAGTGAAGTGCCAAGAAAACGTCTTACTTGGTAAATTTTTGAAAAGACCAGGATAAGAACAGACATTAAAACTTGGATGGGAGAAGTGTCTGATCTATCCAGGAAGCTGGTCAAAGAGTAGTGCCTCAAAGTCAGAAGAAAGCAGCTTTAACCCATCTTTTAGGAACATGAACTTCACAGTGAGATCAACCCATAATAAATCCCAGCTTTTCCACTGGCTGGCTATACAACCTGGGACAAACCACATAATCTCTCCGAGTCCCAAATCTCTTTTCTCTAAAATAAAGATTATTATAGCACCTATCTTAGTACATCTCCATGAAGATTCTATGAGCCAATGGTTATAAAGCCCCAAGTTCTATGCCAGGCATAGGATTAGTATTTTAATGTATGGTAGTTTTTTTTAATTAATTACTTTTTGAAGTAGTCCGTTTCCAGTCACAGGAATGTTAAGCAGAGATTGGATGTTTCCTGCCATCAGAGACTCAATAAAAGGGAAATATGCATCTGACCAGGGTTAAATTTGATAAAGCCTGAGATCTTCATGACCCTTTTGATAGAGAAATAGGACTGTGAATCATAAAAAGCCTAGTAGCAAAACTTAATTGTAGTTAGGAATTTAAGATTTTAAAAATTATATGGGTTATGGTCCATGAGAAGAAAAAAAAAAAGGCTTCTAAAATTCCCTATATACATTATCATATTTACCGATAATTCTGGAAACAAGAAGAATTAAGCACAGGATGTCAAGATCTCATCAGTTTTACCAATTCCTCAGGATTAATTACCATGGAATGGGAAAGTTAATCTATGAAGGATGCAACTAATAATTTTGAAACTTGAAGACCTGTTTTTCAGAGACATTTACAAGGTGGATGTGATACGTGTTAATTGCCATTATCCCTAATTATAGATTATATAAAGGTCCTATCTGAATCCAGGGAGATGTTGTGATTTGCTGTGTTCAACTTTGCAGGTAGATGAAGGCTTGACTGTAGCCCTGTCTTGGTACCACTTAAGGTGGATGGCTCTTGTGTTTGTTAGATGCCTCTCAGTGTAAGTTTGAGACAGAGCAGGGACTCCTATTAGTGGCCTGCAGGCCCCTGAAAGCAGGAATATCAAGGAAAATCTTGGGCTCCTTAAAGGGAAATTCCACACACCTAGTTATCCCTGAGAAGCAAAGGATCAATCTAATATGCAAGAAGGTAATGACAGCTAAAAATGATAGCCCAGGAAGCTAGAGTCACGCCATGTTTGGTTCCCTGTAGAAACTAAAGTTAACATCTTTACATATATCCCTGAGTTGTTTTTCAGAAACCTAGATCCCCACCAAATGGATGTGCTGGCACGAAGACCTCAGATAAGAGGGAACTGAGAACTGAACTCTGTTTGTAATACATTTCTTCCTGAGGGTCCTGGAGAAAGTTATACTCATGGGCCGAACGTTAGCATTCCTTTCTGCTGACCCTAAATTTTTAGACAAAGCTCAGTTTCCTTAACCAATCACAAATAAGAGGGTTTTTAAATCTACTTATAACCTGTAAGTACACCTGCCTCAAGACATCCCACCTTTTTAGGACAAACCAATGTATAATCTCCATGTATTGATTTAGTGTTTTGCCTGTAATTTGTGCTTTCCTGAACTTTGCCCCCACCTTTAAAATTCCTTGCTTGTAAGCCATCAAGGAGGTCTGGTGTTAAGTGCTAGTTGGCCAGTGAGTCCCTTTACTTGGTGTCCTGTAAATAAATACCGTCCTTTCAGTGTGGATATTTGGCTTTACTTCACCGGGTGAGCAGGCCTCAGTTCAGTTCAGTAAAAAGTTGATATTGGGACCCTCATTCTAAGAAAAGGTTGAACAGTTAGGGTGGGTTTTTGATACAACTTTTAAACAGAGAAATAGCCTGAAAAATCAGGCTGCAGGCACAGATAAGGAGACTTGCACAAATCTCTGGCCCACTCAAATAAAGAAACAAGGCCTAACATAAAAATGCCTTTGTCGTTTGTGCCTAAGACATACCCCCAGCTACACTGATAAAAAAACAAAACCTTACATAGAAACACCTTTGTGCTTTGTATAACCAGTGAGTTTCCAGGAAATAGTCTCTTCTTTTGTGGTCATGTACACGGTGGGCTCAGGCAGGTTCCAGTGGGGACTTTCCTTTCCTTTTTTGAACACGCTTTGAACTGTAAGCCAAGTCTCTATAAATCATCACTTCAGCCAAGGTCCCGAGCCACAGTAACAATTCACTCCCAGAGGGCCAGGACATCAGAATTGAAGTTAAGGAGCATCTTTCCTTGATTTCTTTTTCTTTTTCTTCTTTTCTTTTCTTTTCCTTTTTCCCTTCTCTCCCCTCTACTTCCCTTCTCCTCCTCTCCCCTGCCCCTCCCCTCCCTTCCTTCCTTTTTTTTTTCTCTCCTTCCTTCCTTTTCCTTTTTCTTTTCTTTTTCCTTTTTTTTTTTTTTTTTGAGACAAGGTCTGGCTCTGTCATCCAGGCTGGAGTGCAGTGGCACCATCTCAGCTCAGTGCAACCTCCACCTCCGGGGCTAAGCAGTCCTCCTATCTCCACTTCCCCAGTAGCTGGGACTACAGACGTGCACCACCACCCCTAGCAAATTTTTGTATTTTTTGTAGACATGCAGTTTTGCTATATTCTCCAGGCTGGTCTCAAACTTCTGAGCTCAAGTGATCTGCCTTGGCCTCCCAAATAGCTGGGATTACAGGCGTGAGACACCGAGCCCAGCCTCCTTTTGTTTCTTTATGAAATATTTTAAATGGTCACAAAATTACCGGGAGTAATAAACTCCTAGGTATCCGTCACCCAGATTTAATGTTTTATCATATTTGCTTAATGTCACCCTCTGTTTATTTTTTTAAATAAATAAAATAGTACAGATAGAGTCACGGCCCACTTTGAAGAGCACTTTCTGGTAACCCTAACCAGATATCAGGAGCAAAATGGTGAAAAGTGTAGCTCCTTTAACACTGACTGTTGAATTTCAATGGAAAAATCAAAATACACATTTTAGAGTACATCCTGTATATGTCTGATACTATGTCAAATATTTTCACATACATTCAATAGTGTGCTGGTAAACTGGCTTTCAGAGGGAAAAAAAAAAAAAAGCCCTGATTTGTAGTGTTTGCTGATTTCTGTGGTATATAAACACACCCACTGTGGCTACTCTTGAGCTACCAACCATTTAACAACTGGCTTGTGAAAATCCTGCATATTTCACAATGTGCATTTGTAAGCCAGTACGGAGCTGGCTCCAGGGGACAACTCCAAGTATTCATTCATTCAGTAGATATTTATGGGGAATTATTTATGTGCTGTAAATGTTGGTAAAATAGCCATCTTTCTTATAAGACGGGCTTTCAAGTAGGCTCTGTAGTCCTGAGAGATTTAGGTGTTACTGTCCCCATTTATGGATGTGGAAACTGAGCCCCTGATAAGTTAAGTCATGCAGAGGAGGCTGTTGATATCACACCCATATCCCCTTGGAATTTACCACCCCCAGGCATTCCAGCCTAACTTCCATATGCTTGCGTCTGGGACTCTCCCTTCAGCTCTCTATGCCCACCAGGACTTGCTGTGCCTATTAATAGCTTGCTTTGTTAGAGAGGCTGGGGAATGAACATGCCCTGGGAGCCAATGGGAGTTAGTGGGTAGATGTTTCATCTTGTTCACTCGTCAAATGAGATAACCCTGAAGTGCATGTCTCACATAGGGTTTTCCAACAGGATTAACCTCACAGAATTAAGTTCCTTTCGAGGGTAACTGATTTGAAAAACACACCTTTTACTAATTGCCGTCCGTTTCTCTCTTCCTGCTCCCTTACCTGTATTTCCAGTAATTGCATTCAAAACACACTACTTGCACTGGAATACTGGCTTTGGGGTCTGCACCTGGGAGAACCCACATTAAGCCAGGCTCTAGTTTGGTCAGATTCCAGAGCTCTGTTTGCTTTTTTCACCAACTACCCTGCTTCCTTAACGTTCATACTTTGCCCTAATGTTTCCGGTCCCACTGCTAAATGCCACCATTTGGTGGGGCCGGGGATGGAGGGTATAGCTGGAGGGTGGTATGAAGACAGGTCTGGGGCAGCGTCCCTCCTTCTCTCATGGGGATTCCTAATGCATCCCAGGGGAAGAATCAGAGTTAGGGTGTGCAGGACACTCCAGCCACATGCCAAATTATTACTAGTCCAAGCATTTGGGCTGAATCTGGCCTTCCTGTCCATTGGATTGAGCTGGTCTGAAAAATCAAGCAGGGTGATTAGACATAATTGACTTCTCACCTGTAAACCTAGAAACCAAAGTTAACTCAATGAGGCTGGTGTGTTCTCACCCCTACCATCACCCTGACCCTCTTTTCTCCCTCTCAGCATCACTTGGCAATCCAGAGACCAAAGTTCCTCCTAAACAGAAGGCTTCCCAAGCCTAACAGCTTTCCTAAGTTTTACTATTCCAAAGCTGCTTTGCCTGTCACATGTTCTTGAAGCAGGGCCTACTTCTCCCCATGACACTTTTTAGTCTTTTAATTTTCTCTTATTTCTGTGCCCTCCAACAGACAGAAAGTCCAGGAAGGAGAATCTATATCTGTCTGTTTTACTTCTTCAGAGATCTTTAACATCTGACCTGGAGTCTGGTACTTAATGAATGCTCAATAAATACTTCTTGAATAAATACGTAGAACAGAAAAGAAGTGAAGAATAGCTTTGCTTGTTCCTGTGTTCAGGGTGAACCCCAAATGCTGACTCCACTCATATTCTTGGTCTTTATGTCTCCCTGTGATGTCCTGCCCTTGGGTGCTCTTTAGACATCAAAGAGCATTGGCCTAGCATGCTGTGTCAGAGAGGGGATTCTGGAGTCAAAATTCCTGGTTCAAATTCCAGCTATGCCATTCATGAGCTGTGTGACCTGGGGTGCTGAATCTCTCTGTTCCTCAATTTCCTCATTTGCAAAATAAGGAAAAGAGTGCCTAACTCAAAGTGTGGTTTTGAAGAGTAAAAGTTTTAACGTAAGCAAAGTGCTTACAGCAGATACTGGCACATAGCACAGGTTGAGCATCCTTAATCTGAAAACATAAAATCTGAAATGCTCCAAAATCAGAAACTTTTTGAGCCGTGACATATCTCTCAAAAGTCATGATCAAATGATTTTAGAATCCCAGATTAGGGATGCTTTACTCTAAGTACAGTGCAAATATTTCAAACTCTGAAAAAATCTGAAACCCAGAACACTTCTGGTCCCATGTATTTCAGATAACGGCTACTCAACGTAGAGTGACAACAACACAGACATAGTGTTCATGCAGTAGCAAGTACTGAGTTAACATTCAATTATCATTACCTTTGAAAAATTAAAACAGTGAACTGTGCATTTCCTCTTAGGAAAACCCTTATGCTTTTGGATAAATTTCAAGCTCTGACCCTAGCAACATGAGCTGACCCTAGGATCCTCTTAGCTTCCTCTAGTACCCCTCTAAGCTCCAGGATCAGGGCTGCTTTCCTCTTCCTCCAACATGGGCAGAGTTTTTCAGCTTCTGGGCCTCGGTCTGTGCTGTTTCCTCCAGTGCCCTCACCCTCACCTCTGGGAACTAGTTCCTTCTGACCCCCAGGAGTCACCTCTTCCACGAGACCTTCTCTGACATAAGCAAGCTCAGTCCCAGCCCTCTACTTCAGGAGCACTTATTAGAAGGAAGAATTATCTAATTGACCTGTTTAATTTCTCTCTCCCATCAAAAACCCAGCTCTCTAAGTGCACTGAATCCCTTACCCAGGTACTGAGTAGGTGTCAATAAAAATGTTGAATGAACATTACGGCAGTGCATTAGGTGGCAGATTCTAAGGCCTGCCTCTGGACCCCCATGTTACTCTTGTGTAGCCACCCAGCCCCATCTCACCCGCTTGTCTGGCTCTATGGCCCTGACCTTACCGTCTGCAGCTAGTGTTCCACATGGAGCATAAGCCTGTAGCCCTAGCTGCGGCTCTCAGTTGCTTGCAGCCTCCTGGTTCTTTGGGGTCCTGTTACTCTCCTACTCCAAACCCTTTAAAGGCTTCCTATCCTACTTACCATAAAATGACAAGCACCCACATAATCATATATCTTTCTGCTTCTCTCTTGTTCACTGTGCACCAAACAAAACGACCTTCTTTTGTTTCTCAAATCTGCCAAACCTGCCCCATCTCAGGGCCTTTGAACTCTCTGCTCCTTTTGGCCTGGAATGCATATCCCTCACCTCATGCCCCACAGGCTCTTCCTCTTAAGTTATCTTTCAGCTCAATGAAATCTTGCTGACCCACCGTATAACATGGTACCCAGAGATGTTAATGTTAATCTATGCTGTTAGCTGTTTTTTCTCTTTATAATTCTTACCACCACAGTTGACCCTGGAACAATGTGGGGATTAGGGTTACTGACCTCTCGAACAATAAAAAAGCTGAGTATAACTTTGATTCTCTGAACTTGACTACTAATAGCCTACTGTTGACTGGAAGCTTTACTAATAACATAAATCGTTGATTGACACATATTTTGTATGTTATATATATTATATACTGTATTTTTACAATAAACTAATCTAGAGAAGAGAAAATGTGATTAAGAAAATCATCAGGAAGAGAAAATGTATTTACTATTCCTTAAGTGGGCATGGATCATCATAAAAGCCTTTAACCTCATTGTCTTCACATTGAGAAGGCTGAGGAGGAGGGGGAAAGGCAGGTGTTGGTCTTGCTGTCTCTTGGGGGGCAGAGGTGAAAGAAAATCTGTTTATAAGTGAACCTGTGCAGTTCAAACCCATTTTGTTTAAGGGTCAACTGTGTTTGAAATCATTCTTTCAAAAAATCTGCCTGTCTCCCTTTCTACCTGTTTCTTGTGTTAGAATGTACCCTTGTTAAAGTGGAGAACTTTACCTCTCTTCTTATCCATTGTTACATTCAAGTACCTGATGCAGTGCGTGGCCCAGAGTCAGCATTTAATAATATTTGCTGAATGTATAAATGACAGAATGAATGAACAAATTCCCTTTTCTGTTCCTCCCTGGGACACAATGTCTCTCCCCAGAACTGTTGTTTGCTGAGTAGAGTTTGAGGTCCCCTAGATGAGAATCAAGGCCCACAGACCCAGATACTCCTGATAAAGATGCTGCCACTACATTCTTGTTCAGGGACCTTCACTGGCTTTTGCTTCCCTCCTTTCCTCTCCTTTCCTGGATGGTGCCCTGATGCTTCAGTGTCTCTCCTTAGTCCTCTGAAGAAGCAGTTTCAAGAGGCAGCCCAGTATGGCTTGAGACATTGGGAGATCCAGGTTCAAATCCAGCCTCTTTGACTTATGAATTCTGTGGCCTTGAACTAAGTTACTTTGTTTTGCTGGGACTCAGCTTCCTTCATTGCAAATTGATACTGTGGTGAGAAATAATAAATAGCTATTGTCATACAGTGGCACTGTGAGGATTAAATAAGATAATACATCAAATTGGTTTAGAACAACAGTAAATGCATGAAACAGTTTGGCACTCTGGAAGTCAGCTACACGTTCAGTTTGACTTATCCTCAAGTTCCTACATCATTTCTGCACCAGGAACTCTTGCCCTCCCTGATACCACACCCTTGTCCCAGCCAAGCCCCCATACTTGGGGTGACCAATGAATAAATGGCCATGCATCATTTTGAGTAATATCTGTAGAGCGTACAAAAACTCTAAACAAAGAAGCAGTTGGATCACAGGACTTAGAGCTATAGTTCTGTGTGTTAACTCATGAAAACACTTCAAAATTTCCTCTCACGGCCTCCCTAGTGGGGAGTCGGGGAGAGATGCTGATCAATCAGTGCCATCACAGAAGGCTGACATCGCATAGTGCCAGCCCCATGTCTGGTGATGTGTGTCGAGTTTCTGCAGAAACGTCCTAATAGGATTATAATATTTGCTTTCTGAAAACCCACAGAAGAGAAAAGAACCCCTTCATACTTAATAACAAGGCAACAAGTCATATAATAAGCATGGGTCTATTTATTTAGCAACCAGGCCACAGGGAAGCTGAGACGTCTCGACACCTAGTCCCAGTCTTTTCCTAGAACTGAGAATGCAGACCCACATCCCTGGAATAGCGGGTCTCAGTTACTACCTTGAGTTTTACAAGTGAAAGTTAAGTTCCAGCCCCCTTGCCTTCTCTGTTTTGATGTAAGCACCATATATGCTTATCCAACAATGCCAGGTCCCTGACTTTCTGCTACTAACTGCCTTTACTCACAATGTGGCCCTCACATCATTGAAAGTAAGTTTCTCACCACTTGTTTTTCTAGCAAGACCTTGAATGTATGTTAGAGATCCCTTTCAGGAGATGGAAGCAGGTATAGGAAAACAAAATGATAAAATATGCAGGTATAGACATTAGGATTTGTGAAGATGATAAGTGGTTATTACTTAGTGCATCTCTATTCATTAAGTTGAAATAAAATCCAGAAGTAAGTAAGCTATTGTTTAGAAACTAATAATGACTCATCTTCCATACAGGATAAAATCTCTGGAGAAGCTTGAGAGCATTTAGTACAGCCATTTGCCTGTCACTGGTCTCCCTTTAATTCCTTGGTTATGAAGTGATGTCTTTCCAAATACCCAACAAAAAGAAATTAGAAAGAGACAAAGATGCATAGTATAAATGAGAAATAAATCACACACATTCTAGAAACACAACTTAGTTGAGAATATCACTGTTCTATGCTAATGACTTTATTATGGGTAAAAAGCTTTATGATTGAATACAAAGGACAGTTCTAAGTCATCATTGAATGTGAAAGTCTACTTCCTCTGCTGCCTCCAATGATTTTAAAAAATGTTCTACATCATGATGGAAAACCTTTTAATATGGTAAGCACTTCATGTTAATGCATCATCAAACAAGGAAGTACATAAATTTCAAGTTTCAAATATGGATATTTGCAAAAATGTTCTTCTGGTTGCTTGCCCCATCTTGATGGATGGTCCTTCTTCAAAACCATAACTTCCATTGTTGAGTTGATTATTTTATTGTGGATTTCCTAAGTTCTACAGATGTATATGTGTAGGAACATTGCTGTACTAGTTGTCTATTATTGTTTAATAAATTACTCCCTCCAAATCAGTGACTTAAACTAACCTATAGTCATTATCTCACAGTTTCTATGCATCAAAAATCTAGGCCTCTGGCCCCTAACAAGGCCTAATCAAGGTGCTGACTGGGCTGCAGTCTCATCTTCAGGCTGGGCTGGGGATGGATCTTCTTCTAAGTTTACTCAAGAGATTTTTGTCGGGATTCCATTCTTCATGGGCTTTTAACAGAGTGCCTGAACTCTTCACTGGCTGCTGGCCAGAGGCCTCTTTTAGTTCTCTGCCACATGGGCCTCTCCACAGGATCACTTGCAACATGTAGCTGGCATTGTCAGAGAGGGCAATCAAGATGACAAGATAGGGAATGTAAGCAAGATGAAAGACAGTCTTTTGATACTTAATCTTGGAAAAGGCATCCCAGTACTTTTGCCACACTCTATTTGTTTGAATCAAGTCACTAGATCCATCCATACACACAGGGAAGGAATTACCCAAGGACATGACTACCAGGATCCAGGGCTCATTGAGAGCCATCTGACAGGTTGCCTGCCACAAATGCCGAGGATAAAAATCTAAAAGCATTATGAATCTATGATGTTTCTTTAGATGCAAAGCAACATTAAACCCCACAGTGATAGGCAGTATATCTTGGTGTTTTATTACATAGACTACAGACTGGGGCTTAAATTTCAACTCTGCAAAACACTAATTGTAAGAACTTGGTCAAGTTATTTAATTTATATTTGTAAAATGGAGATAATTTCTAACTCACAGGGAAGGACAATATATGTTTTTCTACGTATTGCTTGTTGCATAGTAAGTAGTTAGTAGCAGTAATAGTTGTATTTTGTGTGACTTATGTAGAACACAGGCAAACAAAAACAACAACAAAAAGAGGCAATGATTAAATCTATGGAAATAAAATAGTTATAAAAGGAAGGCAGTGAATCCACAGAGTACTACATGGACTAACTCTGAAGAGTACTTATATAGCCATACCACTGAATATTGGTTTAACCAAGAAATGCAATGTAACTATTCCAGAATGATACAGACAGGGACAGTGTGCATGTGTGTGCTTTGTGGGAACCATGTAAAAAAGTCAAATCTTCAAATCTTCATTATTCTTTCCTTTCTTTTGTTTTTTGTTTTTTTTTGAAACAGTCTTACTCTGTTGCCCAGGCTGGAGTGCAGTGGCACAATCTGGGCTCACTGCAACCTCCACCTCCCAGGTTCAAATGATTCTCATGCCTCAGCCTCTCAGATAGCTGGGACTACAGACATGCAGCACCACACCCAGCAAATTTTTGTATTTTTAGTAGAGACAAGTTTCACCATGTTGACCAGAATGGTCTCAAACTCCCACCTCAGGTGATCCACCCGCCTCAGCCTCCCACAGTGCTGGGATTACAGCCATGAGGTACCATGCCTGGACTCATTTTTCATAATAAAAAGTAATAGATGAAAACTGTAAAATCAATAAATAGCAGATAAGTTTTTATATTAAAATGTGGAAGTAACTTGTAGAAGTTCCAAGTAGTTTTCTCTAGGGAATGGATATCAGAGATAGGAAGGTTTGGGTAAAGAATATTTCTTTAAATTTTGTGCTACTTTAATTTTTAAACATTTTTAAAGCATAACTTCTGTAAAAAATTAAATTAAATTAGGAAATAAACATAGATATTTAAAACATTTTCAAAAGAAGATTAAACCATGATCCCATTTTTCAAATATAACAATTTCATTTTGCAAATTACTTTCCAAACTTTCTTCACATATCTTTGTATTATTACATATTTGCAGTCATATCATTTGTTATTCTGATTTTATAGTTTTCATTAATTAATTCAGATTATTATTTTTATGTTTAGTGTTACAAATTGTCTGGATGGATCACAATTAACTTACTTGTTTCTCCATTATTAAATATTTTGATGGCTTCCTGTTTGGGATGATAAGTAATATATTCATTGTTCACATGACTGCTTTTTGTTTGTTTGCATATTTGTTTTTCTTCTCTTGAAGTATTTATTCCAATAGTGGAATTACTACATGAAAATGAATATGCATATTATGTTTTCACTATGTATTCCAAAAATGTTGTTTGGAGGTAACATATTGTTAGTAGTTGAGGAGTTTACTCTATCAAATAATCTGATGCAATCTCACCCTAGCAACCTGGTATCTCAGAAGAAAAATGCATAAGAACTAGATTGCCAGTCCATTTGATGTGGAATGGAACATTAATTCATAATTATTAGTAGTAACATTTGCTAACTTGATTGTATAAAATGATACTTCGAGATTACTTGAGTTTGCATTTTTTGTTTGGTCAGAAGGGCAAAAATGACCTAACATATTTTTTCCCAACAGAGTTGCTTATGGTCATTGATGTGTTCATTTAAAAAAAGGATTTTACGAATTTTCATGAATATCTATTTGGTGAAAATAATGTGAAAAGCTTTTTTGTAGCCACTTCATGTTACTTGACTAACCGCAGAAGGGCATAAACGAGTGCCCTCACAAGCCAAAGGGAATAATGTCCATCGTAAGTTGCCATGAATGGTACCTCAGGGTTATGCAATGTGCAACCTCTGCTACTGTGTGCAGATCTGTTCACTTGCTGTTCATTGACACATCTTACCCACAGAGTAAAATATATAAAATTAACATTGTAGCTGCATCCTCTCCATGAGGAAAGAAAAATCAGGAAGCTTTGTACAAATAGATATAGCAAGGGAATACAGTTGAAAAATTAACTGTTTTATTTATTCATTTCTTATACTCTTATCTTGAAAGAATAAGAGCCATGCTTTCTTGCTTCTTCCCAAGAGCTTCCCAGGGGAAAGTTAAATTAAATATTCTTTTGCCTGAGAAAGGGAGGGCTAAAAGTAGTTTTAAAGCCTCATTTTAGGAGAAATTTAGTTTCTAAGACTAAGGCAGAAACATGAAGTTGGCCAGTCCCTAGGTCAACATAGTCCATTGTTCCGTACCCATTCAGCACCCAAGGAGCAGGAAGTTCCTCTAAGATGAGGAGTGATTATAAACTCTGCAGCATCAAATGTCTAGTAGCTAAGCTGAACATAAGGGATCTGAATGCTGGGGGAATTTGAGGCTTCTAACTTTGAATAGACCAAATGGTCTTGAACAGTAAACGATTCAATGGAATTATGGTACAGTGAAGACCAAAAAACCTTTCTCAAATTTCTTATACTGAATTAACTTCCTTGGGAGTTCTGAACTTCCTATGAGAGGAAGGGTGTCCCACTGATGGACAATATTAGATCTCTTTTTAACCCCTAGCAAGTAGAATTCCAAGTTGGGTTTACATTTTCTGGGGAAGATTTTTTGCATGGTATTTGTTGTAAAAAATAACCAACCAACCAACCAACCAACCAACCAACCAAACAAACAAAAAAAACAACTTTCCATTTTACTGAGCTGTCTTAGAGAGGTACACATCAATCCAGAGGTAAGTATGAGAAAGGAATACACAGCCAGAATCAGAATGTTAGCTACAGAAGTACAAGGACCATGCCTCTCTTTTTGTCTACCATGACATACTTATTGAATTTATGCAACACTATTCGAGGTATTGAGTTCCAAAAGAGAGGACTCCTCATGTAGCCATATAAGACAATGGCCATGCTCAGTGTGTTTTAAAAGATACAAAAATGCTACAAGAATCCATTACTGGCCAGAAATGTGTGGATCAGAGAGTGGAGAGGGGTGTAGAGGTAGTTGTAGGTTCAGAACTGGGGTTACTCTGTGCTCGTCTTAGAACATTTTTGCCATTTTGCACCCTCGCTCCCTAGTGTATACATACAGAGCAACTTCTTAACTGGCATTACAAAAGACGGAAGTTGAACTTTTTTCTAAAGCTTTATTTGTTGCCTCCAACCTTTTATGGCCTCCTTCCAAGTTGCCTGAGCTACTCCTTACCCCAGCCATCTGCTGCAATGAGTCAGTCTCAAATTCAGTTTATAAGTTGGTGCAAAATATCATCTACTCTGGCAAAGAATATTGAAAGTCCGAGCAATTCTTTGGTGCATTCTGCTAAAACTCCTGGCCAACATGCATTATTAAAGTCAATTAATGTGTTTCTTGTAGGTAATATAGATTCCATAGTTACTAAGAGCAGAGCACTGGAATAAGCTGAGCTCAGATCTGAGCTGTGCAAATTATGATCCATGTAAGTTTGAACATATAACTAAATTTCTCTGAGTCTCAGTTTCATATTAGTAAAATAGGAATAAAATGGTCACTAAAACACTTAACAAAGCTCTTAGAACGTGGTAAACTCACAATCAAATGTATACTATTAGCATTTCCTTTCATGAGCACATTTTTTTGCTGTTTCTCACCTGTCAATACATGGTTATGGCTCAGTCCTCCTTACGCCCTGTCTTTGAAGCTCAGTCTTTAAGAAAGGAAACGTGCCAAAAGAGAGTGGAATTTAAAAATGAAACAAAACAAAACAAAAACCAAGGTGTAAGTCATAAGTTATTTGCTGAATGAAAAAATAGAGTGTTTCTAAAACCTTTCTACATCTAAATGTGGTTCCAGCATCACAACTCCAGGCATGCAGTTCCCCATGGCTTTTGCTCACAAGTCTTAGCTCTTATGAGCTATTGACTTGAGCTCGATTTGGTTTCCAGGGTGTGGTTTTTACGTATGATGTACAGCCTGCAGGAAACATAGGGCTAGTTTTGTTTTAGGAAATGAAGATTAATAACCACCAGCTGGGCCGTTAATAACTTTGGCTGTGTGGGACAAAAACAAATTCTTAGATAAATTTCTTATACCATAAATATCGGTGAAGCAGTAAACTTCTGAGTCCAAATTAGTTAAGTTTCTAAGGCCATAAAACACTTTCACTTCTGCCTTTCTCTTTCCAAAATATCCAGCTGGGACCTTTCTCACGTGTTCAAAGAACAAGATCCACTTTCTTCTTTTAAAAGCAGTTTGATTCTTATAGTAACTGTAGAGGATAGATTGATATGAATGCTCTCCTTATTTGAGAAATCAGCATAAACTGGTGATTGCATTTGTATCATGAACTTAGCCTTTTTCATGTCTGGGTACTCTCCTGGGGTAAAATGTTTTCACTTTGCATTTTCAGTGGGATTTTCTCCTTCACATTCAGATGTGGATTTGGTCAGGAAATGTTGCCTTTTCTCTATTCAAAAGTCAAAAATAATTGCTTTTGCCTAGTGCTTTATATTTTGCAAATTACTTCCCATATTTTATTCTTTGTCCTAAAACCACTCCTTACAATAGATATTATCCTTAGGTAAGAAAAATAAGGTTTAAAGGTGCTAGGTAACCTGCTGAAGGTTGACAGTAACAGGAAAGGGTAGAATTGAAAGGCAGTTTCAGATCTCAGAGCTCCAAATCTTGTGCTGTTTTTCATAATAATAGAGAAGGGAATGTTTGAGTGACAAAGACTAATTCTATCCTCTAATGATTGAGCAGTGGGTTACTCCTTACAGAAGATGGCTCTAGTATCTTTTCTGTGCTTGAGTTTTCTAATGGCATTTCCTTCCCCTTGCAGTATTCTTTTCCTCCTTCTGCTGTGTTCTAGAAACAATTGCTATCAATCATTTTCTTAGTTTAGGCTCCCCTCAAAACAGACATTGAGATAAAGTTTAGGGTGCAAGTTTTTTATTTGGGAGATGATCTCAGGTATCACACAGAGAGAAAAAGACAGAAGAGAGAGGAAGGACAATGAGTGAGTTAATGCTGACAATCAGGACTCCATTCCATCAGGTGTGCTCTATGAAACCCACCTCAGAGTGGCCCCACTGAAGGAAAGCCAACTCTTACCCCTCAATGTCTAAAGTTTGTTTCTAGGGACATGAGTTATCCATTCTGGGATGTATATGGGATGAATATACTCCTATGGCCAGAGAATGTTCCCAGATATGTGGGCAGTTGAGATAGAAAGATATCAGCAGGTATGATTATTGTCCTGTCAAGCTGCAGTTCTCATGTCTACCAGGGGAGCAGAGAGATAATGTTGGAAGGGGGCACCAATAGTGTGTGATATATCCATTTATTTTTATTGTGAATTCAAGCCATTTGATCACCTCTCTTTCAAGACATTTGGAATCCTCTCTCAAATCTCTTGATTGTAAGTGACAGAAAATCAAACCCAAACTGGCTGTTAACCACAAAAAGGAATTTACTGGATCAGGTAGAAGAAAAGTCCAGAAGAAACTTTGACTTTAGGGGCTGAGCTACGCAGGGGCTGTGGCAGGTTGTTCCCATTTCCACTGTGAGGTAGACTCCCTATTTTGAGAAAGGCTCTTTACTTATAGCCCAAAAGTGGCTGCTAGCAACACATGGCTCTATATCCTCCTAGGTTCAAATCCAATAGAAGAATGAACACTTTTGTTTAGAATGTCCAGCCAAAGTTCTAAACTTCATTCTGATTGGACTAGCCTAGGTCACATGCCAACCTTTGAACAAATCACTGTGGCCCAGGGACTGTGATGCACCAATTGTTTTAGGCCTGCATCATATATTGCAATTTGGGTCCAGATTCTGTGGGCTAAAACTGGGGAGAAGTGGATCCCCAAATGAAAGTTGAAGCTGTCTCCTACAGAAGGGACAATAGATGTTGTGAAGCCAAAACGTAAATGTCTAGTATGATCACCCAGGGGAATTGCATTTCAATATTTATCTTTAACCATCATCTCTTGAAAAGGTTTTAGATATCAGGAGGCAAAAGTGAGATAGGGCTACTGTATAGCCCAAGGAATGGAGGGCCCTGTTTCACACATGAATTTCTTGGCTTTTTTTTTTTTTTTTTTGGCCAATCTGATGTCCTTGTATATGTGTGCAGAAAATCCAAAACCTAGTCTGCAATTCAGATAAAATTCAGAAATAATTTTCTGAACATATACTATGTGCAAGGCCTATGTCCTCTGCCATTGGTTTCTCCCACTGGCAACTGCTCTAACCCTAGGTTTTTACCCTTTATTCTCTGCTCTGGGTGGGTCAAATAATTCCTGTAGTATTTATCTGCCCCAAGGGAATATTAGCAGAGAGTGCTATGTTTTTCATGTGTGTATTTATTAGTCCTTTTGTCAGTCCAGCTGTCCATTAAATTATCTTTTTTTTTTTTTTTTTGAGATGGAGTCTTGCTCTGTCACCCAGGCTGGAGTGCAGTGGCATGATGTCGGCTCACTACAACCTCCGCTTCCTGGGTTCAAGCAATTCTCCTGCCTCAGCCTCCTGAGTAGCTGGGATTACAGACGCCTGCCACCATGCCCAGCTGATTTTTGTATTTTTAGTAGAGACGACGGAGTTTCACCATGTTGGTCAGGCTGGTCTCGAACCCCTGACCTCGTGATCCACCCGCCTCGGCCTCCCAAAGTGTTGGGATTACAGGCGTAAGCCACCGCCGCCTGGCCTCAATTATCATTTATTGAATGCCTTCCTTGTGCTGCAAAAGAGGTCAAGACCAATTAGAAACAAATATTTTGCCTTCAAGGGGCTGAAAATGTAGAATTAGATGGCTGTGGTTTGAATGTGTTCCCCAAAAGTTCATGTGTTGAAAATTTAATCCCTCTTCCTTCATGAATAAATTAATGTTGGCTCTGCCCTCAAGAATAGATTAATGGATTAATGAGGGCTCTGCTCTCATGCATAAATTAATGTCACTACCATGGGAGTGAGTTTGTCATCTCAGGAGTGGCTTTGTTATAAAAGTAAGGTCTCCCTGATTCTCTTGCTCTTGTCCTCTTGCCATGTGATACCCTCTGCAGTGTTATGACAGGAAAAAGGCTTTTACCAGATGCAGGTGCCATGCTCTTGGACTACCTAGCCTCCATAATCAGGAGAAAAATAACCTTTTCTTTATAAATTATCCAGTCTATGGTATTCTGTTATAGTAACAGAAAATAGACTAAGAGCAAAAACTAGTACCAAAAGGGGGCTATTGCTATAACAAATACCTGAAAATGTGAAAGCATTTTTGGACCTGGGTAAGGGTAATGGGTACAGCCTGGAAGAATTTGAAGGAGCAAGCTAGAAAATGGCCTGCACTGCCATGGTCAGAGCATTAAGGGTGATTCTGGTGAGGATTTGGAAGAAAGGACCAGAGAAAGTCCAGAACTTCTTAGTGATTACCGAAGTGATTACCATCAGAATGTTGGGTAGGGGCCAGGCACAGTGGCTCATGCCTGTAATTCTAGCATTTTGGTAGGCCGAGGTGGGTGGATCACCTGAGGTCAGGAGTTCAAGACCAGTCTGGCTAAAATGACGAAACCCCACCTCTACTAAAAATACAAAAATTAGTCAGATATGGTGGTGCTCGCCTGTAATGCCAGCCACTCAGGAGGCTGAGACATGAGAATTGCTTGAACCCAGGAGGCGGAGGTTGCAGTGAGCCGAGATCGCACCACTGCACTCCAGCCTGAGCGACAGAATGAGACTCTGTCTCAAAAAAAAAAAAAAAAGAAGAGTGTTGGTAGGAATATGGACAATAAAGGTCATTCCAATGAAGTCTCAAATAGAACCAAAACCAAGTATTGGAAATTGGAGCAAAGGCCATCCTTGTTATAAACTGGCAATGACCTTGGCTGAACTGTGGTACATGCTTGACACCTTTATCAAAGGTAGGATTTAAGAGTGATGAACCAGAATATCTGGTGGAATAAATATCTAAGCAACAAAGCATTTGGGTGCAACATGGCTATTTTTAATTGTTTACAGTAAAACGAGAGTGTAAACTAAAAATAAAATTTTAAGTCCCCAGACCGACTGAACGGAACCCCTCTGGCCAAGGGGACCCCAAAGAAACCTTAAAAATGGAGTTCTTGGCCATGATGGGACCAGAGATTAGACAAGACTCATTATACACCCTCTCTTTTGAATTTTAGACACAACCACCAACCAGAATTAATGTTAAAATAGAGATCATAAGGCTGACAGAATAGACTCATTGGGGCAATAAAATATCAAATTATAAACAGGACCTAAGGTCATGCCAGGTAAGGGTTAAGCCACTTGCTCCTACACTTAAAGAAGAAACTATGTTCTTGTTGCCACAAGGGTTTTCTTTCTCTCTAGCAGCCAAACAAGCACTGACTTCAAGATAAGGAATGTTCAAACAGTTGCAGCACATCTACTGTCAGGTGCTAATTGACCTGTGTTGCACCTGCCATAACTGCAGCCTTCATTGGACAAGAGACTGATATCAGGAACTTTCTCCTAACAAGAAGACCACCAACCATGAACTCCTTCTGGCCAGTCTACAGAGGCTGCACATTTGAGTGCTTTTGTGTCCCTGCTTCACCTTTTGATGTATAGACCCTAATTTTAATGCATTTAAATGTTGTTTCCACCCCAACGTGAACATGGATCACATGTAACATGCATGTTTGCTTGTAATAAATGTGCAAGACCCCCTTTCATAAATAGTCACAGATTCTCCTATACCCTGTTGAATATATTTAGCCAACCCATTCAGCATCAATTCTTGTCTTATTCCTACCTCCCTGGAAGTGCCTGGCTCTTGTCTTTGCTGAAGGCTACATTTCCCAGCCTGCAGGACAGCCACCTTGCAGGCTGTAATTCTTTATAAAAAAAGTCTCCTTTTCCAAATGTATAGATTGTGTGACTTTTACATTAACAAGAGGAAAGAGATGATTTAAAAACACAATTTATAATTAAAAGGGAAGAATAGTGGAAAGATACGGAAAATTTGCAACCTAGCCATGTAGAGAATGAAATAACTTTTCCAGCAGAGGAAAGCAAGTGTGTGACCAAGCCACATGATTGATAAGGAAATTAATATGGATAGAACTAAGCCAGAGGCTATTCATACGAACGATGGGAGAAAAGTCCAGAAGGCATTAATGAGATCTTTCCGGCTGTTTCTCCTATCACAGGCCCAGAGCTCTAGGAGGGCAGAATAGTTTCAGGAGATGGGCCACTGCTCAGGGCCACCTAAGGTCTCTGCTCTCTGCATTCTGGTGAAGCACAACTTGGCCAGTCCCCACTGCTGCTCAAGTGACCCCACATGGTACTCAACCCGTCTCTTTAGAAGCTACAAGTTGCAAGCCTTATCAGTGTCCATGTGGTTCTAATTCTGCAGGTATACAAATGCAAAAGTTGTGGGGGCAGGATTTCCTCCATTTGGATTTCAAAGGATGTCTCCAGTAGCAGAGGGGCTCAGGCAGAGACTTGTCATAGTGGCAGAGTCACCATAGAGAGCCCCTAGAAGGGCAATGCTGAATGGAAATGTGGGGTCAGAGCTGAAGCCACCACAGAGACCCCCCACTAGGGCAATGCCAAGTGGAGCCACAGGGGCAGGGCCACCCTCAATACTCAAGAACTGTGGAGTTACCTGTGTGCAATTCCAGCCTGGAGAAACTGTAAGCATGTAACTCCAGCTTGTGAGAACCACTGCATAGTCTGAGCCCAGCAAAACCATTGGGGCAGTGCTGCTCAAGGCTTTGGTACAGGGCCTAAATCCCTCAGTGTAACTAGGCGGCAGTCCATGGAGTGAAAGATTATCTGAAGCTTTAAGGTTTAAAATTATTTTTTTCTGTTGGATTTAGGACTTACCTGGGACCAGTTACTCCTTTTTTCTTGCCTCTTTCCCCCTTTTGGAATGAGCATGTCTGCCTCATTACTGTCCCATTTTGTATTTTGGAAGTAGATAACATGTTTGGATTTCACAGGCTCATAGCTGAGGGGAATTTGCTATGGTATAAATCGCACCTTGAATCTCACCCATATTTGATTTAAATAAGACTCTGGACATTGGACTTTTGAATTGGTGATGAAATAAGTTAAGACTTGGGGGCTCTTGAGATGGTGTATTTTGAGTGTGAGATGGACATAAAGTTGAGGGGTCAGGAAGGAAATCATATAGTTAAATGTGTCTTCCAAAAGTTCATGTGTTGGAAACTTAACCCCTTTGCCCTCATGAATGGATAGTGTTGCAATCACTGGAGTGGGTTAGTTATTGGGGAATGGCTTTATTATAAAACTGAGCTGTCTCTGGCTCTCTTGCTCTTGCCATCTCACCATGTGATCCCCTCTGTCAGTCACGTTGTGTTGCAGCAAGAAAGCCTTCACCAGATGCCAGGCCATTGTCTTGGACTTCCAGAATCATAAGATAAATAACATTTTTTCCTTTATATATTACCAAGTCTGTGGTATTCTGTTATAGAAACAGAAAACAAACTAAAACAGAGATCTAGTAAAAGAAGTAAGACATGAGACGTATAAAAATGATCTCTCATTTGAGACACAATTGACCAATGTCATTAGTCACAAATAGATAAATACCCAGTAAGTTCAGAAACAGAAATGATCCCTGATATCTAGGCTGAAAGAAGATGAAATCCGATGGAGGAGGGAGGATAATTAAGTTAGTGCTTCTGTTTTAGAGAACTTGAAATGCAAAGCATGATTGAAATTTTTATTCCAGTAAGTTAAATATATCTATTTAATGTGGCAACTATTGCAATTCAAATTATTCCAGATTATGGCTAATGTCTAACCTTGCCCTCTAAGAGTGTGCTTTTCCTGTGTTACCAAAGTGAAAATATCTAATTTAGCTCTCATTTTGTCTTATATGGTCTGAGCAGGACCAATGTCAATTTTTATCCTCTAGCAAGAACTTGATGCATTGCACGTGAATGAATTGGTTAAATGATGTAGCCTGTGGAATGGCTGCATTCCTGCCCATTCTGGAACAAATTAAACATAACATTGAGGTAGAAATAAGATTACATTTTAAGATTTAGACTTAAGAGCTAAAAAATTGAGTTTTTCAAAACAAATCATATCATCAAACCATACACCCTTCTGGAGCAGGGACTATGACTTATTTCTTTATGTTCCTACTCCTAATCCTGATTCAAGGCCTGGCACATAATAGGTGTTTAGTGAAGGCATGTTGGATTAATTCCTTTTCTGTCTTTGGAGATACACCACTACTACAGAACCATTTGCACCATCAAGTACATCTACACTCCTGTAAACCCTTGGAGGGCAGGACTGAGATTTACTGCTCTTTTCTTTATTGCACCCATGTGCAATATGTTGCACATGGAAGCTTCAAATTGTTTATGGAATTGAACTGCCAAATATAACTTTCAACGTTGCCTAAATATGAACTAGAGATCTCAAAGAGGGTCTCAAATCTTGGTGGTTTGGGGTATTGGGCATTAAAGGTTTCAGTTCTGTCTCCCAAATGAATACTTTTCAGATGAGCCTCCGTTTACCTGAACCATAAAAATAAAAGGTGAGCAGAAGAAAGACAACATCTACCAATTTTATGGAACTATTTTAAGGATAGCAAGAAATAACCATGTGTAAGTAGCTAGCAGAGTGCCTGGTACGGAATAGGAGTTCAAAAAATGTCAGGTGGATCTATTAAAATGGACAAACATGATTTTCATGTCTAGCTTTAGTCTGTGAATTACATTATTAAACAATGCATAGCTGGTGATTTTTAAACTTAGTTCCAGTTAATCTAACTTCACCCATTGCTGGTTTTGTTGATGAAGGCTTTGAGTAAACTAGCAAATAATCTGATTCTACATAGGGAATACATGTAAGAAAGATATGGGCACCATTGTATTTTTCTGTGTCAACAAGGAAATGATAGCAGGCGTAGCTGGTGCCCCATCCAGACAGGAAAGGTAGCTGACTGGTGTATGCACCTCATGCTGAGAGGGCTGGCTACAGCCAGCTATGTCTATATCCTTCATTGGAGAATTGTTCCTGATAGATGGAGTTATCTCCCACCTGGAAATCCCTGGGATATTGTATTGCTCCCACCTCTCTCATAGCCAGTGACAGATATCATTTAGGGATACAAAAGCCCCCCTTGTCTCAAGGTTACTGTATGATGCCATTTACACCCCGGAGCTCCCCATGGGATCAGGCTGAGGCTAGACTTTAGTGGAAACCACATCTTGTCTGGGCTTCTCACTCTCTGCCCTATTCTGTTTCCCCACTTCCTATGGGTTTTTCCTGAGTCTATTCTCATGGCAAGTGTCTCAGTTTCAAACTGTTCTTCTGGAGATCCCACCTAAGCAAGGGATGAACTGAAGACACAGCAAAGAGATGCAATGCTTTGTGTATGGTTTTATTTAGTAAATAAAATTCAATGGTTTATTAATAATGATGGATGACATTGTATATATCACACAGTTTGTGTAGTGTTTTTTACATGTGAACTTCACTTCAAAATAATTCTATTGGGAGTTATAATATTTTTCCCAGGTTTGCTATGAGGAAAACAAGGCACAGATTGCTTAAAAAAACTTGGGTGGTTCACAATCCCAGGTCTTTTGGCTCAGTAATTTGTGTTGTTTGTTTGGGAACAGGGTCTCTTATAGTCACCCAGATTGGAGTGCAGTGGTGCGATCAAGGTTCACTGCAGCCTTAACCTCCCAGGCTCAAGCAATCCTCCTGCCTCAGCCTCCTGAGTAGCTGGGACTATAGGTGTTTGCCACCATGCCCAGCTAATTTTTAAATTTTTTTTAGAGATGGGTTTTCACCATGTTACCCAGGCTAGTCTTGAATTCCTAGGCTCAAATGATCTACCTGCCTTGTCCTCCCAAAATGCTCTACTGTGGGAGGTGTGCTTTACTGTGCCCAGCTGCTTTGTATTATTTGTACTTGACAACCTTAGAGTCTGAGTTTGTCTCCTCGTGCACTTCTTTGGTTGAAATTCTTGTTTTGTGGATGTAGAATGCCTTGACATTGCTTTGCCATTCACTTCTAATTATCAGCTGCTGGATCACCTTGTATTTATTTTAGACAAAAAACCAAAATGAAACAACCTGTTAGAGATATTTGACTCTTTCTAAATGTCAGAATTTTGTTGCTTTGGGTACAGGCCATTGCAAAACTTGCAGACCAAAGATAAACAGTTACAATGTGTTCTGCGGTAAAGGTTATGATATTTTATACAAAACTGAATAAAAGAAATTTTCTGCATATGCAGAAAGTATACAAGTAAACAATTTCTGATAATCTGTTTTTCAGAGAAAATGGTCCTGAAAGAAGCATAATTAAGTTACCTCCATGTCTCTCTCAGAATCTGTGTCAGAGAAAGAGTAACTAACACTTAAAAATATGAATAAATGCTAGTTATTATTGCCATCAATAAATTATTCATTTGGCTCTAAATAAACACTGTAATACAGTTTGTAGGCATTGAAAATACTATTTTATTGGGATAGAGGAGGAATGTAATGTAGATCTTAAGAGTGGATAGCTAAAATTTTTTTTGTTTATATTATTAATGATTTCTAGCTAATACTACCTCCAATAAAGTCATAGAAAAATTTACCATGTCTTTTGTGTAAACAAATCTGACATGGTGGTTAAATCACTAAAAAATTGAGTTTAAAAATTTAGAAATTTTAAAAAAATGATTACATAATCTTAGAGAGAGAGAGAGAAAACATGAAAGAGATTGAATAATTGATTGGCATAGACGGACAATTAAATTTTTTTTTTTTTTTGCCAAACTCTTGTTCTTGCACTTACTTGGTACTTATTTACAGTAGTGTTTTTAAAATATTTTTTCTGTAATAAGTCACTATACCATAATAAAAGGTCATTAGCCCCAGTGTATTGCTTCTGAAATGTTACTACATATTGTGTGGTAGAATAATTTGATATGTTAGCTGGTATAGCTTTTTTTCTCAGTAAATATACATATATATGAAAATCTATGTATAAACAAATTAATTATTAATATTAAATATACATATATTTATATATATGTGAATCTATTGCCTTACATTTGAAGTACCCACTGATTTCTAATATGGCTGTTTGGCGCATCTCAGGTAACCCAGAAGTTAAATCTTGGCTTTGAGGTTTCAAAGCAGACATTTGAAAAACATTTCATGTAGAGAAGTTTTGAGAGAAAAGGCTTTTCAGTTGAAAGAATCTGACCTTTTGGACTTCTAAGTCCAGAGGACTCAGGGTATACATTTTCTTTAGTTTTTTTTTAATCTTCAAACATAAACAATTAGGGGTAGAGAAACATCTGACTGGGTAGAACCAGGGTTTTCTTTGCCCTGTCAGGCTTAATAACGAGCTCATAAGAGATATAAGAGACCTCTGGTTTGAACATGGTGGCACAAAGTCACTGGTAAAAAACAGAAATACAAACTTACCTTCAGTGAAATGGGGAAACTACTGAAATCTTAAACTATGAAATAGGTGGAAGGGCAGACTACAGAGATAGAGGCTGAGCAGGGGTGTATGTGGGAGGAAATAGGTTACTTTAAGAATGCAGGTCTCAGGAAAACTCTGGAAAGGATAATTCTTAAAGCTAAAGGAGCAGACTTTGATGTGAAAACCATAAGTTTCCTGGCGGTAGAATTTGGAAACAAGAACCCAGGTTGACAGATGACATTGTCCTGGATTTTATCTCAATCTGGGGAATTCAAAAAGTGGGTCACACAGAGACCATAAAGAATCACACAGAGCAGCCATATTTGCAGACAGCAGTTTGTCATTGAGGTAGTGGAAGAAAAGATGGAATTTACAATTATGAACAGTCTCATAGCCATTTTTTTTACATTGCTTAGAAGGATGTAAAAGCTAAACAAACTCACATACGAAAACCGGGTTAAAGAAAAATTTCTGCTCACCTGAAATATATCCCTGACCTCTTCTTTGTAGGTGTTTCAGAAAAAATCTTATTTCCTTCAAAGGTAAGTAATTTAGAAGGAGACTAGCACAAAAGAAAAAGCACAAGCAATAAAAACAAAAATAGACAAATAGGGTTAGATCAAAATGAAAAGCTTCTGAACAACAACAACAACAACAAAAAACCACAGAGTGAAGAAACAACCTATAGATTAGAAGAAAATATGTGCAAGCCATACATCTGATGAGGGATTAATATCCAAAATATATAAGTAACTGAAACAACTCTATAGAGAGAAAACAAATAATTCAATTTTAAAAAACAGGCAAAGGACTTGAATAGATACTTCTCAAAAGAAAACAAACAAGTGGCCAACAGGTACATGAAAAATGCTCAACATCATTAATCCTTGAGGAAAGGCAAGTTAAAACTACAGTGAGATATCTCACACCTGTCTGTATGGCTTTTACAAAAAAGACAAAAGATAACAAATGATGGTAAAGATGTAGAAAAAATGGAATGCTTGCACACTGTTGGTGGGAATAGAAATTAGTATAGCCAATTTGAAAAACAGTACGGAGATTCCTCAAAAAACTAAAAATGGACTTACCATATGATCCAGACATCCCACTTCTGGGTATACATCCAAAAGATTTGAAGTCAGTATGTTGAAGAGATGTCTGCACTCTCATATACATTGTGCATCACTCGCAAAAGTCAAGTTGTGGAATCAACCTTAGTGTCCATCAACAGATGAATGGAGGAAGAAAGTGTGTTATATACACACAATGAATACTATTCAGCCTTTAATAATTAAAAAAATGTAATTTGTAACAACATGGATGAACCTGGAAGACATTATGTTTAGTTAAACAAGCCAGGCACAGAACGACAAATAAGACATGATCTCACTTGTATGTGGAATAAAGTAACTTATATTTGAACTCAGAGAAGCAGAAATGAAATGTTAATCACAGAAGCTAAGGGAGGAGGTATAAATGGGGAGATGATAGCTAAAAAGTACAATGCCTCAGGTTGGGCAGGCTGGCTTATGCCTGTAATCCCAGCACTTTGGTAGGTTGAGGCGGGCAGATTACCTGAGGTCAGGAGTTGAGACCAGCCTGGCCAACATGGTGAAACCCTGTCACTACTAAAAATACAAAAATTAGCCAGATGTGGTTGCAGGTGCCTGTAGTCCCAGCTACTTGGGAGGCACTAGAATCATTTGAACCTGGGTGGCAGAGGTTGCAGTGAGCCTAGATCATGCCACTACTCCCCAGCCTGGGTGACAGAGGGAGATTCTATCTCAAAAAAAAAAAAAAAAAAAAAGTACAATGCCTCAATTAGACAAAAGCAATATAGTTTTATTTTCTTTGAGATAGAAGATTGCACAGCAGTGTGAATACAGTAACAATGTTTCATACGTTTCAAAATGACTCAGAGAGTAAATTTTAAATATTCTCACCAGAAAAAGAAATAAGTATTTGAGGTGATAAATATATTAATTAGCTTGATTTGTTATTCCACATTGCATTTATAACTCATAACATCACTTTGTATCCCATAAATATATTCAATTATCATTTGCCAATTTACAATTAAAAATAAAATTTAAAAAATTCTACAAGGAAACAAACAAAAAACAGGAAAAAGAAAACAGGATGAACAAGTGACAGCTGAAGATTGTGGAGAGGGATGCGATGCCTGAGGGGAATCAGTGATTTGCTAGCATAGCTCCTGTGAAAGCCCCATCTCTTCTCCCTTCCACACACTTGGCAAACCCATTCCCCAGTGAGTTCTGGCAAGCGGCTGGAAAATGAAAATGTAAGTTTGGGGACTCCAAGCCACAGCATCCTTGGCTGAGGCTGGGGAAGTAGCAAATCTCATAGATAATATATATTTTAGAGAGAGAGAGAAAGTGAGAGAGAAAGAGAGTGAGAAAGAGAGAGAGAGGAGATTAAGGAATTGGTTCACGTGACTGTGGAGGCCGGCAAGTCCAAATTCTGCATGGCAGTGCTGTAGGCTGGAGACTCAGAGAGGAATGATGTTGCAGCTCTGGTCTAGAAGCCATCTCTAGGTGGAATTATCTCTTCCTATGGGGAGGTCAGTTGGTTTTCTGTTTAGGGCTTCAACTGATGGGATGAGATTAACTCCCGTGATGGAGCATAATCTGCTTTATTCAGGCTACTAATTTAAATGTTAATCTCATTTTAAAAATGCCTTTTCAGTGACATCCAGACTAATGTTTGACCAAATATCTGTATCCAGTGGCCTAGCCAAGTTGACCTATAAAATTAAACCACTAGAACCCCAAAACAGAGAATCAGATTTTTCTACTTCCCTTATTCTCTCTGGGGCTTCTGCAAATCCCTGGAGTGAGACAGAGGAGAGCAATAAAATAAACTGATTGTCTGCCTTCCAATGGGTGCAGGTTCACTTGATCTTAGCCAAAAGGCTGAGAAGCGATAGTGAATGCAGGTTCAAGAAAAATTAAATTCAACTATTGGAGAAATAGTCCCATGTCTGGAATAGCCAGGTATGTGAGTTGACATCTCAAATGGCCCTTTGTGCTTCATCCAGGGCCTGACTGCCCTGCTCCATCATCTCTGGCACGTCTCTTGAGCATCATCACCTCCTTTGGATGTCTCCAGAAGCTCTCTACAGAAATAGTTTCTCCTTCTCTAGGCTATAGCCCACTGCATGCGACTCTACTACTGAGACCACTAAGCATCTTCCTTTCCTGGAGGCATTTCCTACCCAGCCTCCCAGAGTTCCCAAGGAGACTCAGTTCCGCATGTCCTCAGTCATCGTTTGCTTATTAAAAGTCCTTTTATCAGCATTTTTCCTTTCCCTGTCTCATCCCTCCTTCATCTTGTCTTGTTTCCTGGGATCCCCTCCCAAATAAATTATGTGCCCTCCAATTCTTTTCTCAGGATCTGCTCTGAAGAAACACAAAACAAAACAGTGGCCTTTTTAAGAGCATTCATTTCATTTTTTGGTTTAATCAAAGAGTAGATCCTTGAGGAACAGTCAATATAAGAGGTTTAAGTTACATACAGAGTATTATGCAACCTCAGACTATGAAAAAGGTAGATTTACAGGGTTGTATATAAATCAAGACCTGATTTCTCAGTTTCTTATTTGCACTACTGACAGCGAGTAGTCCCTACTAATGTTTGAACATGGAGTTTCACTGGCTATTTGTCTCCCTTTGCCAGTGTCAGAAACTACACATCGTTCTTTATAATAGAAGAGGTCAGTATCTAAGGCTTTTATAGTGGAGAGGGTCATAATATATCCATTGCATAAGTTTAGACTCCTCATCTAAATTATTTTAGGTAAGGTATACAACAAACACTAAAAATACATGTGTGTGTGTGTGTATCCCTATTTATCATTCATTCTACTGATTCAATGAATATGTATTGAGTATCCTAGCAGCTGAGCATTCAGCAGCAAACCAAACAAGCAAATCCTTTCCTTGCTAGAAGAGCACATTCGAAAGATGACATTTAAGCAAAGACCTGAAGGAGATAAAGGGGCAGGCATGTATAAACCTGGGAGAGTTCCAGCAAAGAAAACAGTAAGTGCAAAAGTCCTGCACACACATGTATTTGGTGTGTTAAAAAATGTAAACATAGATAGGAGGCTGGTGAGGCTAGAGCAGAATGATTAGGAGAGGGAGGAGCAGATGAGCAGATGAGATCTGAGAGATGTTGGGGGCAGAGAGAAGATCATCGAGGGTCTAGTAATGATTTTGACTTTTCCTCTTACTGTAATGGGAAGCTACTGGAAGATTCTGAGCAAAGCAGTGACAGGAACTATCATATAGTTTCAAAGGATCACTCTGGTTGCTGTGTGGAGTAGGGAAAGCGCAGAGAGAAGCTGGGATGCCTTTGGCGTGATTACAAGTGCAATCGTTGGCTATTAATTTGTGACGTCATTTAGATAGAAAACAAACCTTAGAAAAATAAGCCCATAGAGTCTTCATGGAAGGAGGAATAAGCCACTTCAGTGTGCTATCATGTAATTTCTTTTTTAATCAACAAGGAGCTTAATTGCACAGTAGCAGCTGAAAACCCATTGTTCACCAAATAAAGAAACAATTTCAATGAAAAAAGGAAGATCTAGCCAATGAAAGAGTCAGGTTCTCAAGGGGAAGTTCCTGGAAGCCAGATTTGATGCTATTTTTTTCCCAATCATCCTATGTTGCTTGTGAAAGGAGAGTTTATGTTTCCTACCAGCATCTGCAAATTGAAGGACTCTAAGCCGGGAATCTGGAGACCTGTGATCTCAGTGTGGGTCTGTCAGAACCTTGTCAAGTGACCTTGGGACACATCACACACTGCCCTGGCCTCTGTTTTCCAAGTTTGTGTAATGTGTGGTAGTATTGCCTTGCTACTATATTTCATCAGTTTGTTTGAGGGCCTCCCGAAACTGTGCATATTGAAAGGAAACTGTGCATATTGAAAGCACCTTGTAGCTCTGAAAGCACACTCAATGCAAGGTCATTAGCAGTGGTTTTGCCCAAATACCAAAGGAACAATCCATGCCATTGAAAGGGGGATATGACAAATTGATCAATGTAAAAGATAAGCTGATAGCTGACATATGCCTTGTTTTGTACAGCAGCGGCAAACATCGTCCTCTCATTGAGATTCAGAACCATCATGTGAATGCACGTAAATCACCCTATAAAAAGCATCATATACAAATACTTGGGGATGTTTAGCGCCATGGACACACTTGCAGGGAGTAGCGGGGATTCTAAGTTGGACAGATCTCTCCAGCACACCACAGGGTGGGCAGCACTAGCACTAGCACTATATTGTGGTCAGAGAAGGGTTTTCTGAAAGATCCACTTGGGATGAGACCTGAAAAGCAAGAAGAAAGTTGTGCTTGAGTCCAGGGGATGGATGTTTATGATGGAAAAGCTGCTATTGTGAGTCGCTTAGAAGCCATGTGATTGGGAAATGTGCAAAGCATTCAGCTGTGAGATAATAGTGTGGCAGGTGCGGCAGATACTCAGCTGTGTTCCCTTGGCCCATCTCTGAGATTCCAGCAGGGAAGGTGGACAATTCCCTCTAACATTGCATATGCTTCTCACTCCAACTGCCTGGTTTTCTGCCTATGGGTGTTCCCACTCCCTAATTCACAGGGCAACCTGGAAATGCAGGGGAGTTAATGCTACTGGGATGGGACCAGCCCTCGGCCAAGGGGGACCAGTCTCAGGACAAATGCCCCAGCCTCCCGCTGCTCTGCTGACATAATTCTGAGGTATCTTCCCTGAAATTTCTCAGGGCCCTTGGCAGGACTAAGCCCCAGCTGCCCACAGTAGTGGCCCCTCATTCACATACCCTATCTGAGCTTGCCAGGGCTGTTATAACACAGTACTACAGGCAGGATGGCTTAAACAACAGAAGTAGATCATCTTACAGTCCCGGAGGAGGGAAGTCGAGATGAAGGTGTTGGCAGGGTTGGTTTATTCCGAGGCCTCTCCTTGGCTTATAGATGGCTTCCTTCCCCCTGTATCTTCACACTGTGTTCTCTCTGTACTCATCTTTATCCTAATCTCTTTTTATAAAACACCCGTCATATTGCATCAGGGTTCATTCATATGCCCTCATTTCATCTTAATTACATCTTTAAAGGTCTTACCTCCAAATGCAGTCACATGCTGAGGTACTGGGGGTTAGGACTTAAACAAATGGACTTGGGGCACACATGATTCAGCCCATTATCAACACTGCGCTTCACTGGTATTTCTTTCCTCCTGTCTCACTCTCCCTACCCCCTCACTACCTTCTTAGGTCCTCTCCCAAATTAACTTCCTATATACAAGATCTTGTTTTGAATCGGCTTTGAGGAAACCAAACTAAGCCAACAGGAAGTCGTAAAAACTGTGAGCAACTGGAGAGTGCAAATCTACCTAGAAGCATTTAAATTAATTTTAGAAAAATAGCATATAAACAAGTAAAATGTTGTGCAGGGCATGCAAAACACTTCCACAGTCCCAGTCTCGCCTGTTTGCAATCTCTGTGCTGGATAACTTTCAGGTCCAACTGTTGCTTTCTATGATGTGTATATGATGTCAGGCAATCCCCTGAAATGTAGGAAACATGCACAATTCAAAATAAAGGGGCAAAATGATCTATGATATAATTCGGCATCCTGAGGCTGTAAAGAGGATCCTACATCTTAATCTGAGACTGTGACCCAACGTGGCAGTAATGCATAAGGCTTAGTTATTCTCAGGCACATCGTAGCTTATGAGTTGGGGTTATGTCATACCATGTAAGAAAGGACTGTGAGTAACACCCCCTCACTCAGCCCGTCCTTTTGGGGTGTAATGTCAGATCTTCCCACTAGAGGGCATTGAAGCTACAGAAACGAGAAAGGGTGCCTTTCTGGTCCGATGCTATTGAATTAGAAAGCTTGCTGTACCCAGACTGTATTTCCGGTTGAGATGACAGACGTCCTTTTTGTGCTTCAGTGTGAATTTTACCAATCATGGCCATGTTCAGCATGCTGGAACAGATGATTACATTCATGACGGATAACCACCAGACTGGGAGTGTGATTTTCAGAGGCAAAGTGCAGGTTATGTTGATAATAGTCTTTCCCGGAGTAGTCTCTATCCCCATTGGTTATAATGAGGTGGGAAGAGGACTGGAACTCAAGGCTAAAGATCAGAGTCTGGATTCTGACTCTGTCCATTTCTGACATTTTGAGTTTAATCACATCGTTTAAACCTGACATATCCCAGTTTCCTTAGCTATAAAACAGAAATAGGGCCGGGCGCGGTGGCTCAAGCCTGTAATCCCAGCACTTTGGAAGGCCGAGACGGGCGGATCACGAGGTCAGGAGATCGAGACCATCTTGGCTAACACGGTGAAACCCCATCTCTACTAAAAAAAAAAAACAAAAAAAAAACAAGAAACAGGAATAGCGAACCGAGCCCACAAAGAGTTTTAGTAAGTGGAAGGTTCAAGATTTTGTATGACGTAATGCACTAGCAACTGCATGGAGGGAGGGGGTGTTGTTATTATCGAGGGTGACCACATTCATCTACATGTTGTAAAAGTCCCGGGAAAGATCCGGGATTCAAAAATGAGTTCCTTGAAGTATAGTACACTTTCTAAAACTTTACTATTAGATATTAATTTATTTAGATTTCAATCAATAAAGCAATTCATAGCTTCTGCTTTAATGAGCATCTTCTCTTGGAATGGCACATACACACAGTAAACAGTTACAAATCATCAACACTTTGCTGTGTTAATTTTGGGGACTGATACCTTTGGCTGAGCGCAAGAGCTAAGGTATCCAGCTTTGGGGAAAGGTAGGAGACATTTTAGCATGGGGCAGGGGGTTCTCTGCTGAGATAGTGTATCAGACCCTCGTCTCCAAAGTAAATTGTGGCTGGAGAGAGGATCAGAGGAAAGGGGAAAGTCTGAGCCAGAAGATGGTTCAGCCTCACAAGTTTGCCAGGAGTGGCAAGGTTTTAAAAAACTTCATTTATTTTTAGAGTCACTGAATCCCCCTTGCATAATCAGTATTTGAGGTCATGTCTATGTGATCACAAATTTACCATTACTTCTATTGTTAAGCATTTACTGAGCATACTTTATTATCCCATTAAGAAAACAGAGAAGAAAAGAAACACAGGTTTCCAAACTAATCGGATGGATGTGGGGATGGCAATATTGCACAATTGTGCTGTGATGGCGTCTCAACTTTGTGAAGGCAAGAATTAACTTCTATATATTCATTATTTGATGTGGTAAATACCTAACGTATGAATAAATGAATGAAACCACCTTATTTTAGGACAGAGATTCTCCAAGTGTGTTACTTGGCCCACTTCCATCAGAATCACCTGATCCTTTTCTACAATACCATATATAAGACACTGTTATAATTAATTTTCTTAAATTAATTCATTTTTTTCTTCACTCAACCCTATGAGATAGGTACTATTACTATTACCTTCACTTTACAGATGAGCTAACTAAGGTCCAGAGTGGTAAGTCACTTGCCAAGGTCACATAGCCAGTAAGTGACAGAGCTGGGGATTTCAACCCAGAATCAGTGCTCAAAATCACTACATCATCTTGCCTCTCTATATCTAAAAGTAATGAGGCAGATAAATATGTGTTATAGGAAAGGGCCAACAACTTATAATTTTAAGTGGAAAAAAAGCACAATACTGAGGCCAAGTGCAATGGCTCACGCCTATAATCCCAGAGCTTTGGGAGGTCGAGGCAGGTGGATCACGAGATCCGGAGTTTGAGACCAATCTGACCAAGATGGTGAAACCCCGTGTCTACTAAAAATACAAAAATTAGCCGGGTGTGGTGGCATGTGCCTATAATCCCAGCTACTTGGGTGGCTAAGGCAGGAGAATTGCTTGAACCCGGGAGGCAGAGGTTGCAGTGAGCCGAGATCACACCACTGCACTCTAGTCTGGGCAATGGTCCTGAGACTCTGTCTCAAACAAACAAACAAAAAATAAAAAAATCACAATACTGGTCAATATAGTTAATAAGCTACCATTTGTGTCAAGAGAGAAAAGAGATTAAGATATGCTTGTATATACATAGATTCTCTCAAGCAGAAAAGAGAAACACCACGGCTAATTAGGTCTAACATTTTTATCTTGCATTTCTGTTAGGGGTGCATGTAGCCCACTCTAGAGACTCCTTTGACAGTCATCCTGTTAGTGATTTTCTGTCACTTATCCTGCCCACCTTTATGATGATCCCTGAGAGTATGCCACACTCTTTGGGAGTTAGACCCTCAGTGTTGCTTGATTAACAAAGACTCCAAGTGATTATTTTGTACTCTCAACTTTGAGAATCATGACCTTAAGTTTGGGCCAGAAATTTTAATTCCATTGGAAGACCTAGGAGCTTTCCTACAAATTTCTTCCCCTTACCTGTAAACCAACTGATATTCTGCTTGGGAAGAAAGATGAAGATAAGCACAGTATTGGGACATGCCTCTCTTTTCCAGGTAACCACACTGTGACCCCATGCAGCATACCTCATTATATCCTTGCTCGTTTTCTTCTTCTGCATTATCAAAAGACAGAATAAAAATCTTTTTTGGTTTCCTTGGAAGTTTTACCAAGAAATTTGGTCTATACTATTTGACTGTGTTCATTCATTCTGTCAGTATTCTTTTATGTGATAACCTCTCCTCCCATATTTTGTGTGTTCCCTGTTTAATATGTGAGCTCTTCAGGGCCTGTGCCAATCTCTTAGTCTTTTTCCTCCTCAGAATTTTTTATGACTGCAATGTAAGGTTGTCATTTTTGAGACCGTCCTATTGAATCCACATTTCTTTTGAAATCTCTTGAAATGCTCTGTCCAATATACTAGCCATGTGCCACAATTCCACAATTTAGAGCAGCCACGTTCCAAGCATTCAATAGCCACACTGAGCTAGTGGTTACAATATTGGGTAGCACACATTATAGAATATTCCCATCAACATGGAAAGTTATATTGGAGAGGGCTACTCTAGAACTTTCCTATCCACCAATCTTTGCTCTAAAAAAAAAAGATTGAATTTCTTTTTCCACAATCAAACAAAAGAAGTTTGACTCTACTTCCATCTTTTCAAGTTATTTGGGACAATAAATGACCTGAATTTTCCAGCGCTTACTCTTATTTCCTGTCTTCCGTTGGGTCCTATTTTTTTTTCAGAAGGCCTACTTCCCTATGATCCTTGTGGATTATAATATAACCTGAAGCAGCAAGTGCTCTCATTACTTCTTTATGAGAGTGAACATTGTCAGACAATTTTCAGACATCCAAGAGCTTGAATGTTATCTGCTATATGCTATATGTCATTTCTTTGGAAAGTTCCTTGAGGACATGAAGCAAATGAACGAGTATAGTAGTCATTAGAGCTGTTTACTAATAGGTCTTTTCTTTGATACATAGTAGGATTGTACTTATCTGCCCTTCTTTGAAGTTAGACTTAACTATGTGATTTGCTTTGGCCAGTGAGATGTACATAAACGTGACATGTGTCAGTTTCAAGTGGAACGTCTTAGAGCCAATGCAAAATGGGCCACGTTTTATTTTCCTTTGCCAGGCAGCATGCTGCTCTGTCAGCCTGGGTCTGAGAATGAGAGAGTCAGGCAGAGCCACACCAATCTGAAGTGGACATGTACTCTGAGTAGGCAATAAAACTTGGGGTTTTGAGCCATTGAGGTTGTAGGCTGCTGTTACTTCAGCATAAAAGAGTCTATTCTGACCAACACAGAGCCAGTACTGAAAAAAGGGAAGCATAAGATTTGAAAAACAGTGAGTCCAGAACAGGAACAGCTTAAAGGGAAGTCCCAAGATTGTAGCTATACAGTAAACAATTCAAAGCAGGAACTGGAAGATCCAGGAAGTCAATAGAAAAATTTGATGTAAGAGAGGGCCCAAGAGAGTAACACACATATGATAAAAGCAAGTAGGAAATGGATAAAAATGAGAAATTCCAGGAAAAATATTTTAAAATAATAGTATACACATTATCTCCATAGTGAATAATTTCTCCAGATAATAAAAATATAAACAAAGTGTATCATTCAGGGTGCTCCAAAGAAACAGGAAACAGGACCAATTACACACACACACACACACACACACACACACATAGAGAAAGAGAGAGTTTTCTTCTAAATAATTGGCTCACATGATTATGGAGGCTGAGAATGTCGACAATCTGCCATCTGCAAGCTGCAGATCCAGGAGAGCCAGTGGTGTAGTTCTAATCCAAGTCTGAAGGCCTGAGAACCAAGAAAGCAGATGGTGCAAGTTCCAGTGTGCGGTTAGGACAAGACTGATGTCCCAGCTCAAACTCCCTGATGTCAGGGAGTGAATTCAGTCTTGCTCAGCCTTTTGTTCTGTTGGAGCCTTCAGTGGATGGGATGCGGCCCACCCACATTGGTAAGGGCAATCTGCTTTATTCTGTCTGCTTATTCAAATGTTAATCTCATCCAGAAACACCTTGACAAACACACCCAAAATAATTGTCTTTTTCTTTTTCTTTTTCTTTTTTTTTGTTGAGACAGAGACTCACTCTGTCACCCAGGCTGAAGTGCAGTGGTGCGATCTTGGCTCACGGCAACCTCTGTCTCTCAGGTTCAAGTGATTCTCCTGCCTCAGCCTCCAGAGTAACTGGGATTACAGGTGTCTGCCACCACGCCTAGCTAATTTTTGTAGTTTTAGTAGAGATGGGGTTTCACCATGTTGGCCAGGATGGTCTTGAACTCCTGACTTCAAGTAATCTGCCTACCTCGGCCTCCCAAAGTGCCAGGATTACAGGTGTCTGCCACCATGCTCAGCTAATTTCCATATTTTTAGTAGAGATATGGTTTTGCCATGTTGGCCAGGCTGGTCTCAAACCCCTGACCTCAGGTGATTTACCCACCTCAGCCTCCCAGAGGGCCAGAATAATATTTAATCAAATATCTGGGCTCCCTGTGGGCTAATCAAATGAACACATAAAATGAACCATCTTATAAACATTCTTGATATACAATTTTAAGATCAGCTTCTAGATACAGCAGGAAAGACAACATGTAAAAGTTATCTAGCTTAACTGTGTTAAAGTGAAAGCAAAAGTTGCAGTGGAAAAAAGAGGCAGAAGCTGAAGAAAAAAGAAGGGGTGCCCCAACTTCATCTTATAAGGCATGGGGTAGCTGTTAGAGACTACCTAGGGTATTACTTAGAAATTTAAAAGTAACTCACAGAAAATGTAAAAATGTTGAACTATGTAAACAGGGAGGGGAGGCAGGAATGATATAAGTGGACCAACTCCTTCCCTCTTATCATAGGAGTCAATAAATAATGACTAAACTTGACCTTGATTATCAAGTTTGAGTTGTATGAAGATAACTAGCAGGAGAATTTGAAATGGAGTCTTTCCCAAACAAGACCAGGGTTAGGAGGGGTAGACTAGAACATTGTTTCCAAGCAATGTATTACTTTGATTTTAAAACGTTTTAATTAAAACAATTAAGAAAAATCTTCACCTAGTCAAGCCACTAGTTGATCTACCAGTTTGATTTTAGTGAAACAAGTCCCAAGAGTAGTTCACTTCCCAAATCTGTACTCATAGCCATGATCCAGATGGCTTTCTTTTCCCCCCTCGAGATGGAGTTTTGCTCTTATGCCCAGGTTGGAGTGAAGTGGTGTGATCTCCGCTCACTGCAACCTCTGCACCACACATTCAAGTGATTCTCCTGCCTCAGCCTCCGAAGGAGCTTGGATTACAAGCATCCGCCACCATGCCCAGCTAATTTTTGTATTTTTAGTAGAGACAGGGTTTCGCCATGTTGACCAGGCTGGTCTTGAACTCCTGACCTCAGGTGATCCATCCACTTCAGCCTCCCAAAGGGCTGGGATTACAGACCTGAGCCACTGCGCCCAGCCCTGGGTAGCTCTTTTCCTCTCTCTCATGAGACAAAACGTCATTAGGAGAGATTGCTTGGATTGTGAGAGATCTCTCATCATTAACACAACAGAAACATTTGAACTCTGGCTCTTGAGTCAAATTGCCTGAACTTCAGTCTGAAATCTTTTATTTCATAGCATATGACTTTGGACAAATCACTTCACCCCTCTGTTCCTTGGTTTCCTTCTTTGTAACAAGAGTAGAAAACAGTGGTATAATATTATGTATATTATGAGGACTAAAAGAATTAATCCACTAAAATGATCAATATAATGCTTAGAATATGATAACCATTCAATAAATGCTAGTTGTTTTCATTGTCGTCATCATCACGTGCAAAACATCTTGCTGGGCCTTGGGGTTTCAAAGACAAGTAAGAAACATTTGGCCTCCGTCCTTGCAGAACTTAAAATCTAGTAAAGGAGGAAGAGAAGTGATCAAGCAGATTTAGACAGAAAGATAAGGATTCACGAAGGGCACTGCCCGGGGTTGTTAATGGAGTCAACCCCTCTGTCATGCACTGAATATTCCTATCATCCTTCTAACTCAGATTCATGGCCATATGACTTTATTTGACATTCAGTGAAATAAATAAGCTATTTATTTAGGAACCCCTAACGTAGTGTCTGTGGCACCTATAAGACTTGCTTATTCTCTTGAGAATATAATTTCCAGTTTCCTGAATCTCTCAGGCATTGCAAATTATATTTCCAATGTTCCTCCAGACATATGCAGTGTTAAAAGTATTTGGAATTTCAAAATAACAGGCAAGCCAAGGTATGGCCCATTAAAAGAAACTATAAGCACTTTCCCAGTCTCTCATTCCATCCCATCTAAAGATGAGTGTAGTCTGGTTATTTTCCAAGCCAGAAGGCACTTGCTTTGCATTTGCTTCAAATCTATGCACTTTAAAAAATACCATGACATTTTGCTTCTGAGACAAAAGTCAAATGCCAAAAAAAAAAAAAAAAAAAAATCACCTCTACAAATGTGAGTATTAAAAACTTAATTTATAAATGCAAACAAGATCAGCTGCCAAGATGCCAACTCGTTTACCTAGTTTGCAGACTTGGAGATTGTGGGCAATATTCCTCATGTTTGCCCTACACCTGTGTGTTTGTAATTTATCAGTGATTGAGAGAGCTGTTCCAGAAAGAAGCCTCCATTGGCATTCTTTCCTGTCTGAATGCTAAAATGCAGCTGGTGGGCTTGAGGTTACAGTTCTGGAATGTATTAAGAGTGAAACAGGAAGTTAGATGGTACATGATGCATCAACTGTTCTGCATGTTCAACACACAGTGTCATTTGGAAAACTGCCCCTACCTCAGTCCATGATATCTGATTGGCACTGCCAGTTGCAGTGTCCACTCCACACCATGATCCCATATAGGTAAGCGTCTAATCCACATTGTTCCTTTCCCTCTTCCAAACAGTACATAAACAGATAACTTCGAGGAGAAAGGGCTTTGCCTTCTTCGTCCTAGAATAGTTGTTTGAAATAAGAGCTCCATAAGTACTTAGTAGATGAGTCTCAAATATCAATCAAAAGATCGTTTGCAGATTTGTGAAGTAGGTTTGCGAAGAAAAGGATCTCAATTCCCAAAGGAGTTGCTAAGCTAGTGGGAGGTAAAGTTGGGAGTGTTGAGATCCATCTTCCTCTCCTGGAAAGACAGTCTGCAAATACATGGAGGAAGGTGAAGGCAGGGCTAGACAAAGAGACTAGGCCCTACTCAGCCTTGTCTAAAGGTATCCCCACCTACACTTTCCAGTTGTGGGAACCAAGACATTCCCTTTTCACATAAGCTAGTTTGAGTTGTTTCTGTCCCATGTGTTTTAAAAAATTCTTTTTGGTGATCCTTTTAATTCCCACCAAAACCTCCTGGTGCAGTGGGAGGAAGGAACAGAGCCAGTGGGAGCATGCATAAGTTGAGAAGACAACCAAATAAACAAACACATTTTCCAGAGATTCCGAGGGAAGTCTAGATTTCAAATGTGGCCCCTCACTGCACCCGACAGCCACTCCCAGCCAGTCCCCTGGAGTGAACACGCTGGCTGCATTTAAACACATCTTCTACCTTCTACCTTCCTTTCCCTGCTGGTAGTGGCATATGGCTTTTAGCCTTTAACTTGGCTGGGCAAGACACAAATCCTGCTAGTTTTCTGCGATGGTGTTAGGTAAACATCTGTAGCAGAAGGATGAACAAGGGTTTGGAGCTTTAGGACATTAAGATGATTGAGCAATCGTTCTATAGCTCCTCTTTCCTCAGCTAACCCTTATGGTGTCAGAATAAATCTTTTCTGTCCCCAGCAGGCATTCCCTCCCTGGCCATCATGTCTTTTGTCTTATCTGTTAGCTCTCTGGGGAAACTGGAACTATGGCTCTCAACTGACTGCCCAAGAGACCCCCAAATCTCAGATCACACTACCACCTTCTCAGACTCTGCTGCCAGCAACCCCAAACACGAAAATCCACCGAAATCTCTGCTACATACAGATTGGATGTCCATGTGTGCGTGTAAACAGACCGTGAGACAATTTAGGCCCCTGACCCCTTGTTTGTTCTTCCCAGTTCTCTAAATCTTTGCCAGGGTTTGCCAGCTCATCTTCCCTGTGTATAGTCAGATCCCACTCTCACTGACTTGATATCACTGAAATCTCATGTCCTGTGGCCTGTTCTCCCTGCCCCATGCCACTCTATTTATAGGTCTCAGCTTCTTTTCCTTGATTTTACTCCAAATCTACATGGACCTGGTTGGCACTGTGTGCACAACAGACTTGACTGAAAGTTAGAGGCTCTGGAGGGCCTCTATACCAGAGCAACAAATATGTTAAATACATAAGTTAGTTAAACATCCAGAATGTCTGCTGTCAAATTCTTTTGACCACTTTGCATTATCATCAACTTCACTCTCTTCTTTCTTCAGTTTTCTCTCTCCCTTCTCTTATTATTTCACCTCCATATCCTGTTTATTTCCTGTGCAGAGCTATTTGGTTCTCTCTAACCCATTTCATCAAGACCTCTATTCAAAATATCTATTCAGATGCATATGATGTGTATGAATACACACCATTATATACATGCTATATGATGCTTAATGAGATTATATATATGATGCTTATATATTATATATTACATATGATGCTTATATAGATGCTTACATATATGATGCTTATATATGATATTTAATGAGCATATATATACACAGAGAGAGAGAGAGAGTGCATATATATGATGCCTTCTCAGAAGGTTCAGCAGTCCAAAGTCAGCTTTCCTTCTAACCAAAAATCCTGATACCTGCTATTTTCATCATCATTTTTACCACAATGCCAACATATACTTCAATAGCTGTACATTCATCCTCTCTTTCTCTCACTGTCCTCCCTCTTTCTATGTGTTTGCATGTATATATGTGCATAAATATCTATTCAGGTGTGTATGATGTGTATGAATACACACCATTATATGCATGCTATATGATGCTTAATGAGCTTATATAGATGATGTTTATATATTATATCTTACATATGATGCTTATGTAGGTGCTTACATATATGATGCTTATATATGTTTATATATATATGTCTTATATATATATGTCTCTATATAGATGTTTAATGAACATATATATAGAGAGAGATAGAAAGTGCATGTAAGTGCATGTATATGATGATGTGTATTCATACACATCACATACACCTGAATACATATGCATGCATATATATATATGCATATACTTCCCTTAGTCAAAGTGTCTTTATTTATAAAAGTAAGGAAATATACTAAGCTACTTCCAATACTCCATTCAGCTCTAAATTTATTTTTAGTGTTTATACTGCATTTATGCATCTATATGGTAGGACATGTGTTAGACTGTTAAAACTTAGTATTGGCCGGGCACAGTGGCTCATGCCAGTAATCCCAGCACTTTGGGAGGCCGAGGCAGGCGTATCACAAGGTCAGGAGATCGAGATCATCCTGGTCGACATGGTGAAACCCCGTCTCTACTAAAAATACAAAAATTAGCTGTGCATAGTGACATATGCCTGTAGTCCCAGGTAATCGGAAGGCTGAGGCAGGATAATCGCTTAAACACGGGAGGCAGAGGTTTTATTGAGCTGAGATCGCACCACTGCACTCCAGCCTCATGACAGAGCAAGACTCCATCTCAGAAACAAACAAACAAAAAACTTAGTATTATTCATTTGCACATTTGTTTTAAGGCTTTCCTATTTTTTCATGTTAAAATAACTCGGTTACAATTATTATATGGCTTTGAGATAGCACAATAATTAGACAATTATCTTGAACTCTAACACATAATATAAAGTATCTATTTTTGGCTCTGAGTTCACTAGAAAAATTATTGAGTCAACATGAGCTTAATGAAGCCAATAGAACATTACTGAATACCAAAGGTAGACAAGCTGGCCGTCTATGTTCAGATGTACCTGTGGAGTTAGAGTGACTCTTAATATCTGTCATTGACCTGTCCCCAGTGGTCATCTAAAAATGTGCTTAATTTCATGGTCAGCTGGAGCTAGATCTTCTAGGGATTCATGAATATAGACTGATAGGCTCACAGGGCCACCTGATAGCATCATAAAATACTATGAGATAACAAGGTTTCCGGACATGACATTAACTTTCAGAGCATATATCATCTAAAGTTGTCTATCTGGTTAATTCCAATTAGTTTTGCAGAAAATACATCAATTTCTTCATCATATGTTAATGTAAAGAAATCTTGGCATGAGGAATTATTCCAGAATTTTGTAAAAGTTGAGCAATTATTTTTGCATAATTTGATTTTGTCAATTCCAGTTTTTGCCTTTTCAAAGAACTTCTTTCTTTTCAGTAAGGCAAAGTAGAAAAAGACCCATCTAGGTTGAAATTATAGCACAAGGTTCGCTAGCTTTGTAACCTTGGAAATGCAGCTCAACCTTTCAAAGCAAAAGCTCTTCATTGCTTCCCTTAAATGGTTGTTCTTCAATCCTTGAGGATAATAATACTTTCCGTGAAGGATCATTCTAAGGAGCAATTAAAAATCCTAGGTGTGAAAGTAATAAGTGAATATTAGTGACATTTCTCCCTGCTTTTCCTCCCTAATCCTCCTCTTCTTACCTTGCTTTATTCAAATATAGAATGAATACATGTAGGATTAGGATTCTGGGGAATATGGGGCAGTCCCTTTTCTCCTAGCCATGGAACTGTCCTAGGGGCTAATGGCAGGCTTTCTCCAACCCCCTTCCTGAAGGGGAGTTTTATCAGTCAGGGTCCAGTCAACAAAACAAAGTATGCCAGGAATTCAGTAGCAAGAGCAGAATGGAAGCAACTAGTTAGAAGGATGGCAGAATGGTTCAAAAGCCAAATGAAATGGGAGGCACCTTCCTGTTTAGCAACTGCCAGAAGCCATTATCACTCTGAGGCTTGAGGAACAAAAGGAGGAGATGGTGGTGCCAGAGCCCAGGAGCCAGGGCTGCCCTGCATGAACTGAAACCCCTGTGAAGACACAATCACTGCAAGAGATACAGCCCATAACAAACAGACAGGGAGACAAATACCGTGGCTTCTCCCACCGGAGCCTCCTGCTGGCTGACCCTAACTGGATACCACTTGGCAAGGAACCTTGGGGACTGTAGTTTGTAGTCAGTCCCTTATATCAGAGAGCAGAAGACGAAAAGCACAAGGAATAAATTACGAGGCAAATAGGCAAAGACTGGCAGAACAGCCAAATGAGGGAGATTTTTCCTTTATGTGTGGCCCTAGCTGCTGCCTCTGAGTCAGATTTTTAAAAACCCAGTCAGAAAATTTTTCTTAAGATTAGCACCCCTCCTAAGACTCATCCTAAGGATCTTTCCATTACAAGCAAGAGCATGCAAGTTAACATATATTTGCAGCAAATATTTTAACATTCATTATCCCCAAGGAGCAAAAGCTAGGATCTTGAAGGACTGGGACACAAGAAGGATAAATTTTGATGGAGAGCAATGGGTAAGTGCTTTGAGAACTATGTGTTGCTGGGATGCTGTGGTCCTAGATGCAGCAAGAGGAACACCATGTGCATGAGGCTGAGGGGAAGGCCCAGAAGGGTGGTGGTAGAGAGACAGAGCAGAAGCCAGTTTCATGCAACTTCCTAAACAGCTGAGAACAAGTTCTGGCTGTTCAGGATAATTAAAGGGGGGCAAAAGAGGTGTCCATCAGTGATTTAACTCATACCTAGTCCCACTTGTCTTAAGTCCATTCATCCACTATTTGTTGAGGCCTTCTGATGTGTTCTCAAGTGCCTCACACATAGAAACCAGCAACTGTGTCTTAGCTCTTGTTTATTATTATTAAGAGTGTTCAATGAGATCATAGAGAAGGGGGATCCAACCTCTCCTGGGGTATGATCCATAAAGGTTTCACATGGTTCTGAGTATCAAAGCAGAATAGGAGTAGGAGCCAGGCGACATGGCAAAAAACCTTCTAGGAAGAGGAAGTAGTAGGAATAAATAATTGCAGATGTTGAGGAAAAGATGTAAAACTTGTTAAAAACTATTCCTGCTTCTTAAAACGGGTAGGGCTTATTGCTTATCCTGGTTTCATGAAACCACAGTAGGGTTGTCAGGTTAGGCAAATAAATTACAGGATACCTACGTAAATTTGAATTTCAGATAACAAATATGTTTTAGTGCAAGTATGTCCCTTGCTGTATTTTATCTGGCAACCATAAACTATAGGGATGACCTTAGACTACATTGTGCAGGCTAAAAATCTTAAAAACATGAAAAAATATATAATTCTTATTTCCAGGTACTTCTTTAGCAATAGCTCAACCAGATGACATCTTTAGAACAGTGGTTGACAAACTTTTTATGTGAAGATAAAGATAGTAAATATTTTAGGCCTGTGGTCCATATGGTCTCTAATTACTTAACTGTGCCTTTGTAGCATGAAAACAGCCATAGACAATGCATCGATAAATGAACGCGGCTATGTTCTAATAAGACTTTACTTATAACAACAGAGACCCCACTGTCATAGTTTACCAACTCTAACTTTAGAAGTTGAATCTAGAAGATTTTGTTTCTTTTTGTAAAAAGCTGCTTGCAATGTGATAACAAAAACCAAATGACACAATCAAAAAATGGGCAAAGGCCTTGAATAGACAATTCTCTACAGCAGAAATACAAATGGCCAATAAGGACAGGAAAAGATGTTCAACATTACTAATCATTAAGAAAATGCCAACCAAAACCACAAGAAGATACTGCTTCACATGCATTAGGGTGGCTGTTATGAAAAACAAAGCAAAACAAATATAGTTAAATTATAATCTACCATAAATTTCAGAATAGCTAGAAGAGGATAATTCTATGTTTCTAGCATAAACAAAAGATAAATATTTAAAGTGATAGATATCCCAATTACCATGACATGATCTTCACACGTTATGTGAATGTATCAAATTATTACATGTTCCCTGAAGATATTTACATCTATCACGTATCAGTAAAAAAGAATGACAAATGCACACAAAAAAGAAAACAAAGTAACACGTGTTGATGAGGATATGGATAAATCGGAACCCTTGTGCACCGTTGATGGAAATGTAAGCTGGTGCAGCCCCTGGGAAAAATATTATGGGATTTCTTCAAAAATATTAAACCTAGAATTACCACATGATCCAGAAATTCCACTTCTAGGTATATTCCCAAAATAATGGAAAGAAAGGATTAAAACAGATATTTGTCTATCAATGTTCTTAGCAGCATTAATCACAATAGCCAATAGGTGGAGACAGGCAAAATGCCCATTAATGGATGAATGGATAAGTATATAATATGTGGTGTAAACACACATATGCATGCATACACAAAATGAAATATTGTTCCATCTTAAAAAAGAATGAAATTCTGATACATGTTACAATATGAATGAACCTTGAAAACATTATGCTAAATTGAATAAAGGAATCACAAAGTGACATATATTGTGTGATTCTACTTATGTGAGATATGGAGAATAGTCATATTCCTCGAGACAGAAAGTAGAATGGACATTGCCAGGGGTCAGGGAAAGTGAGGAAGGGCGAGTTAGTATTTAACGAGCACAGAGTTGTAACCTGGGAAGATGAAAAAGTTCCAGAGTTGGATGGTGGTGATGACTGCCCAACAATGTGAACGTACCCAATACCAATGAACTGTACACCTAAAAATTGCTAAATGGTAGATTTGATGTTACATATATTTTACCACAATAAAGATTAGCTACTTGCAGAAGTTTACCTAATTATAAACTGGTCTAAGACAGCCAGTCAGCCAGACAAGATTCTATGTATTTCCAAACTAGAAACAACAGCAAAGATTATAGTCACTTACAAATTTCCGGCAATCCTAGATATAAATAAGACATATGATATAACAACATTTAAAATGTTGTCTTTGCAGTATACAGGCAAATTATGCCTCAAAGTCTCACCATAGAATTTTCTCTCTCAAATCCTACGAGAAGAAATTTTCTGTAACTTTGCACACAGACTGTTGATGAGCCTGGACACTTCACTCCTGTCCCTGTATTAAAGTGAGAAACAGCACAGATCTGGTCATAATGTCCAGATCAAGAATATGTGGTAGGTGCTGGGGATACAGAAGGTCATAATTAAGTCCAATCCCTGTTCTCAGGAGTTTTCAGATGTCATGGAGAAAAGCATGTCATGAATACTTTTTCGAGAGGTAGCTACGAGCAGTTGCCAGTGCATTATAGCTGTCCTATTATACACTTTACCTTCTCCCCAAGTATCCTTTCTTACTCTCTGCAAAGCCATTATCAAAATTTAGAATATTTGTGTTGATTTATTTTAACGTCTGCCTCTTTCTAGAGGTTTAATATGTTTTAAAATGAGAACACAATAAGATGAAAATAGATAATTAAGTCCAGAAAAGAAAGAAGCTCAGAGCCTCAAGGACATTGTACAACCCTCTCCCCACAAATTTTACTCCATTTCTTTTTAAATGGCAACAGTGCAAAAACTTCCTTGAGTGCTAGAAAGATTGATTTTCCAGAGTCAAAACTTTTCAGAATCATTGCTTTTGACACTCGTCTATGGAGACAACATTGTAGATGTAACTTGGAGATATTATATGAAAGTAAATTCCGTTTGTAGTAAATTATCAAATAAAATAATCTGGCTTTGAGATATGCTACATAATTAGGCCACTGACAGAATTTTATGTGGACAGAGAAAAGTTATTTTGGACTTATTGATATTTTTTGCCAAAATGCTTCCCATTACATGATAATTGGTCTGGATATATTTTACTGATACAAGACACACAAACAAACAGCAAGCATACACACACACACACACACACACACACACACACACACTTTAAGTGAATGATTCTTTTTCATATATATGCATAGTTATACAATGGATTCATCTCAAAATATGCATTAACTTGATTTTACCATGATCTTTAGCATGAAAGCTTTCCTTTCTAAGAGTAATATTCAGGGCTTTAATTTTGTTTTCAAGAGTGGAAAATAAGAATTGCCCCATGCTTTGCTTAGTCATTTCTCTATCCACTTTTGCTTCTTTTAGCTGCCTTCTTTATTAGCATTGCTATGCCCTTGTGCAGACCCCAGCCTCTCTTCCCCAGATTCCTGAAGCCCTCCTCCCTGCCTGTAGCTCCATATGCCCACCAATGAGGCTGACAGAGTGCCCCTTATAAAACGTGGATCTACTTTCGCCACCTGCTGGCTCAATTGTCTTCCGAGGCTCTGTTGTCAAAGTGAAGTCCAGCTCATTGCTGGTCAGGGCCTGCACTTAGCTGGTCTCTCCTGTTTCCTCTCTCAACAGATTCCCACATGGACCTTCTCTGCATGCAGAGTAATCACATTCACCTCCCGCATGTCCCATGCCTCTTCTTGCTCACTGCTTTTGCTCAGGCTGCTTCATCTACCTAAAATACCTTTCCTTTCTCTGTACACGTGGTTAAATCCTAGTAGCATGTTGCAGTGGAAAGGATTAGACTTTGAATTGGCTACACAAGCTGAACTATAGAGCTTGTTGTTTAATGTTGTGTGTCTCTGGTTTTGTCATCTGCAAAATAGCTTACAAATACCTACTTTGCAGGGTTCTTATGGTGTTTAATAAGACAACGTAAGAAAAAACACTCGAGACTTAGCAGTACATATTCTATAACAAATTGTTTTTATTGATCATCATATTAACATTATTATTCTTTTATTAATCAATAATATTAACAGTTTTACTGATTATTCTGCTCAAGTGTCAGTTTTCTTGAAAGCACTTCCTGACATCCCACAACAGAATTAATTTTCCCTATTTGTATTTGTCCTATGACTTGAGCACTCTTCTCTGTTTTAGCCATCATTCCACTGTATTGGAATTATCGATTCCTTTGTCTCTTTCCCTGGCTGGACAGAGAACACAATGGGGAAGAAGACTTTATCTTAATTACTCCACATATGTAGAAGAGTGAATGAATGCATGAAATAATTATTCAGATTCTGCTGGCTTTTCCATAACATCATCCAAAATTACTAGCTCAGAAAAATCTCACAGTTGATGAGATGTCAGGTTAGTTTTTTTTGTTGTTGTTGTTTTGTTTCTTTTCAAACCAGGGAACTGTGTATGTAACAATGAAAGAAGTCATTCAAGATGACAGAAGGAGATGGCGGCATCTTCAACCATTGGCTTTCATGCTTTCTCCTTTGGTTCATTCTCCTCCTGTCAGTCAGATAATTTTATCAGTGATAAATCTCATATTCTTAATTTTCTGCCTTAAAGACTTCTATGATTTTTTTTTTAATGCATTTAGAATAAAGGGGGTATGCCACACCCCCAGCAAACACTCATTTTAATACTCTCAACTTTTAATTCTCATCACTCTTCAGCCTCTCCTCAATATTCCAGCCACACTGAGCTGCTTCCAGTTCCTCAGATCCCCTGGCCTTTGCACACAGCCTTTCCTCTGCAAGATGTTTCCTCACCACTTCACTTGCTACCTCCTATTTACTCTCTGGTCTCAGTCTTTATGCCACTTCCTTTTGGTCTTTCCCAATATGCTTTGCCAGTTTTGGATACTCTCTTCTGACCCCACTGACTACCCCGTGAGGCCTGTACCTCCCCAGTCACTATACTCATTGTAGTTAAAGGTGGTTAATGGCTGAATGTTTATTCTCATGGCTAGACCATATTCTCAAGAGCACAGGGATCAAGCCTGTTTGTTTTGTCATTGGATCTCCTTAATTCCTAAAAGCTGATATAGAACAAATAAGGAATGTCACTGAATTACTAAATTCTGGTGGTCTGGTCCTGGGAAGTGTGCATCTTTAAAGCTTGACAGCTATCTACAAATTTTGTTTTGAGATAAAGAAAGTGCATTTCCAAACCCAGGTGGCCAGGGCTTATTTTCTCTCATTACTCATCAGCACCTTTGTGGGCATCTTTATTCACCCTTATACCTGCCCAGTCCCCTTGTGAATAGGACCAAGTTTTCTGACCAAACTGATACATCAGTGAGAGAAGTTTTCGGCGCAGTGTACATGTAATGTGAATATGAGGACGGTGCAATTTTCCAACTTGCCCAGGGTCTGGTAATACCCTTTGTGGCACCTCTTCATTCACCTCTCTTCCACTGGAGTTTTCTGTAACCCTTTCCTTATTCACACATACCTATATCAGCAGATAGTCAGAGCAGTGAAAATAAAGTAAGCTAAGCCACTTTTTAAGTTTCCCTTTTCTAGCCTTAGATGTGTGTATGTTTAAGCGTGTGGGGTTGTGTGTGTGCGCGCGTGCAAGAGAGAGAGAGAGAGATTCTGACATAACAAAAGTTTATTGTTTTTAGTATACATGTATTGACTTTTACTATTCTTTATCCCAGAAAATGTTTATCGTGACTTTATGTTAACACTCTCCTCCCCACCTTATTACCACAGACAAGTGTTGTATACTATAATGATACTTCATGTGATCCTTGAGAAACACAGAGATATTCTAAATGATAGGCTGATTTCCTTTTTTTCTCTAAATTTCTATTTTAATGCCTATGTTTATTTTCTCCTAACCAGTTTTTCATTTGCATCACATTTCCCCAGAAAACTCGAGGCTCTTTCTATGTAACTGATTCCTCCCCTCCAGATCATTCTACCTGTTGGCGCCAGAGCAATCTTCCTCATTCATAGCCTTGCAGATGTTGCTTGACAGAGCCAGGAACTTCAAAAGCTCCAGAATACCTAAACGATGATGGCCAAATTCCTTAGCCTGGCATTGAGGATTCTCTAGCCCTCTAGTCCCAGGCTTCCTCATTAATTTCTTTTTTTTTTTTTCTACATACATTGGTTAAGTGCCAGTGGTATGCAAGACTGTGTGATATGGATACAGTGACAAACATGAACATGGTTTCAAGTAGCTCACAAATTTAAAAGGGGAGACAAAAGCTGAATTGAATAAATAAGATCCAAAGAAGGAGAAGGAAATATTTTCTCTGGTTGCGTGTGGGGGTGGAGATCACAGAACTCAGTGCTGAGCATATAGTAAGAGCTAACTCAATGTAATGGATGCATGCATGAAAGAAGGCAATGTCTGAGCTGTTCTCCCAAGAAGTTAATATGACAGAGGTGATTGCCGTGGGTTCTGGGCAGAGGTAAGGAAAGAAAATTACTCAAAGGAGATGCAAGAAGGGCTGATCCACAGGTGCCATGACGTGCTGCCAGTGAAGATGGGATGTGGGCAACTATGAATGTAGAATCATTTTCTGATGGGGAATCAACAGAGATGCCTAAGGAGGAGGGGTTTAAAGATGCCAACACAATTTCCAGTCTGTGTGAAGATGCTCCCAATATCAGAAAAAGGAAAATCAAGAGGAAGTTTAGGAAAGGAGATTTTTAGACCACTTGATTTTGACATCTCTGTGAGATATTCCAAGAGGAGTGTCCAGTGGTTGTGTGGGGGAAGTGTGTGAAAGTTTGTTAGAATAGCATTTAAGTGATACATGGGAGTCTTTGGAGCAGAAAGCATAGTTGAGCCACAGACGGGAGCAAGATTGCTCAGGGACAGAGTGCAGAAAGAATCACCCTCTTCTCCCCTCTTGAACCCTTTGCTCCAGGCCAGCATTCTATGTTCCAGAGCCCCCCAGAAGCAGACCCCTGCCTTACTTCTGCTATCCACCCCAATTTTGATGTTCTCTTCTTTACTTGACTAAGTGCACCTTATGCCAGCAGAGTTCTCCAAATATTTCTTTGGTGTCAACTGTATACCAGACACTTGGCTAGATGCTACAGGCTACAAAAAGGGGTCCTGTATCCTCCAAGGAGCTGTCTTAAGATCTTGTCTGAGTCCCAGTCCACATGACCTTTCTCTGAATTTTTAAAATATATCCTCCCGCATATCTAACATTTAGTATGAGTCTCAGTATTTGTATTTATCTTGCTAGGATTCCACTGCATCTCTATCTAGACAATGAGGTCCCTGAGAATACACATTGTCATTCTCTGCTTTGAGTTCCCTAAAGGCCTGATACAATGCTTTAGACACAGCCGATACTGTTTTTAAGTCTCTGAGGCTCTGCTTTTAGTTACTAGCCTTCTCCTCTCCCTGCCTCGATCTCTACTGGCACCAGTTCTTTCATCTTAAGTTTCTCGTTTGATGATTCAGAAGTATAGATAAAAATATAGTTTGTTATGACTCACAAATTATAGATAAAATTTTAATGGTGAGACACCTCTGTTCACCTTGTCATTCAAAAGAGCTAAAGTGTTTTTTTACATACTAAATATAAAAAGATAACATAAATACTGTAGCAAAAAGTGAAGCAATCATTAATAATTATGTAATTAATCACCTAGGTCTATAGTGGGTAGTTTAGCACAGTTGTTGATGTTGAAAGCATTTTCCCTTTGTTACAATGACAACACTTTAAGAGGAATCGGGATTATTTTAAATATTTCAATAGTTGGAGTCATGAACTTCAGAGCTTGGAGGGCAACATATACTTACATACCAGAGGATAAATGGTTTCTTTTCAAGAGCCAATTGTGCATGACTGGTAGAAGCTTTGAGGACACTATTTTGAGAAGGGTGCAAGGTGGAGTGCGGGAACGGACCACGGTGGGACGTGTTCACCACACGTGAAGGTAATGAAGTCACATGCTCACCTTCTTGGGCAACATCCTTAATCCACAGATGAAGAAACTGAGCCTTGGAAGAGGAAAACTTTCAACAAATTATTATTCATTGAGGCCTACCATGCACTAGTCAATTAGCCATATAAAGTAAGCTTCTCCTTAACCCAGATGTCATATTGGGAAGAAGGAGCACAACTTCAAAAGTCCTTAGCACAGTTCACATGTAGAAAGTGCATTTGCATTTCTATGTTTTCTCATGCAACAAAAAGAAGAAAAATGCACTCGTGAATTTATTTTCAGCATATCCACTCAGGGAAAAAAAAAAAAAAAAAACTGAAAGTTGATTTTTTAACATAAAAACCTAAATGCAGTTACTTTTCAAAATATTTGATTGTCATAAGTATTGTATCTCTTCCCAGGAATAACTTTACTCACATTTTTAGATAAGACTATCTCTGATCAAGATGGAAGTTCCAAATATAGACGACTGATATTGAGTCTTTTGAATTTCAAAATAAGCAGAAGCTAATTCATAAATTTGTTCACTTTGTTCTCAACCGGAAAGCATTCAGTAGACATTAAGTCTTCAGTATCTCACACACTCACATCCCCAGAGTGCTTTCAATCTGGATATTAAATAGCCTGATGCAGAAGGTAAAAACAATTCTGGCTTTAAAAGCAACTTAAGTGCTTTAATAAACATGGCCCAAGTATATAGCAATGTGATTAATGGAGTGTCTGGAATTATTCATGTCTATAAAATTCAAGTTAGTCTGTGTGGTTGGATCAACACTTAGCTCTACCTGAGGGGAAAAATTTCAGCAGAACACCCACACCTATTTTACCTGCTGTGTGATTTTTGGAAAGTTATATTTAACTTCTGTCTTTTTAACTATGAAAAGTAGAATGAAGCCTACCTTTTAGGGACAGTATAAAAATTAAGTTTCGTAATGAAGGTAATATTCAATGACTTCTCATGTTTCTCGATTACCCACTGTTTGTAGAAAACTAAATACTGCACTTATCACTTGTAAGTGGGAGCTAAATGATGAGAACACATGGGCACATAGAAGGAAACAAAACACACTAGGTCCTTTCGGAGGGTGGAGGTTGGGAGAAGGGAGATGATCAGGAAAACTAACTAATGGATACTAGGCTTAATACCTGGGTGATGAATTAATCTGTACCACAAACCCTCATGACACAAGTTTACCTATGTTAACAAACATGTATTTGTACCCATGAACTTAAAATACAAGTTAAAAAAAATGACCTTCACAACTCCATACATTTTTTAAAAACCCACCACTTTATTATCTTTCATGATTCTGTGGTTGACTGGGATTGACTGGGTGGTTCTCCTACTCTGTGTTATGTTGACTGGGATCATCTGGGTGCTCAAATGGTTTGGAATGCTCAGGATGGCCCCTTTGCATTCCTAGAGTTGATGCTGCTGTCAGCTTGAAGCTCTGGGGGTCTGTTGAACAGACCACCTCCATTCTTCATGCGATTTCTCCTTGGGACATGGCCGCTGGCTTCTGAGAGAGGGTGTTCTTAGTGCTCAAAGAGAAAGGAAGCAAATGCTGTAAGTCTTCCTGAGGCCTGGAACTTGAGTCCCAGAACACCACTTTACCATAGACTATTGTCAAATCTCTCACTCAGGCAGCCCAGATACAAGAGGATAGAAACTAGATGCACTTTTTAATGCAAAGACTTATATATGTGAACAATGAGAGGGGGAATTGTTGGGGCCACTCATGGGCATTCGTTGTCACTTCATTACCTAGAGAATAACATCTGAAATCCTTACTAAAGCCTGTTATGATATGTATTAGTCTGTTTTACACTACTGATAAAGACATACCCGAGACTAGGTAATTTGTAAGGAAAAAGAGGTTTAATGGACTCACAGTTCCACGTGGCTGGGGAGGCTCACAATCATGATGGAAGGTGAAAGCACCTCTTACATGGTGGCCAGCGAAGAGAAAATGAGATCCAAGTAAAGGGGGTTTTCCCTTACAAAACCATCAGATCTCATGAGACGTATTCACTACCATGAGAACAGTATGGGAGAAACTGCTCCCAGCATTCAATTACCTCCCACCAGGTCCCTCCTACAACACGTGAGAATTTTGTGAGCTATAATTCAAGATTAGATTTGGGTGGGGACACAGCCAAACTGTATCAGGTGGGTCCTCATCTCCCACCAACTCCACCCTCTTCCCTCCTTTTCCTTCTCTCTAAGCACACCAACCATCTTATCCTTCCTCAAATAGGCAAATATTACTCTCATTTTGGGTCCCAGGACTTGCTGTTTTCCTTTCCTGAAATGTTTTTACCCTAGATTTTAGGCTGGTTCTCTAACTTCATTCAGGTCTCTACCCAAACAATACCCTCTCAGAGAGATTTTTCCATTATCATCTCATCAGAAAGTGCCATGCCCATCTGTCTCTCTTCTATCATATTATTTTTATTTTATTTATTTATCTTTATTTTATTTCAGTTTCTTAAAAACACACTCTGTGAATGAGAATGTGTGAGATAACTAAAAACTAATTTGTTTGTTTTTTTTTTCCTTTTCAATTACTACATACTATTCTATTTCTTTTTTGCTTATTGTCTGTCTTTCCCACTAGAATATAATCCTTTGAGGTCAGGAACTTAGTATTTACTAATACCAGTATTAGTAATACTTTAGTAAATACTAGTAATACTAGTATTAGTAGTAAACATGAGTAATTTACTAAGGTATTTAGTAAATACTAAGTAAAGTGTTTACTTAGTATTTAGTAAAAAAGTGTTAACTTAGTACTTAATACTTAGTAAAGTGTTTACACTTTTTAGTGTCTAAACCTCGTCTAAACATAGTAGATTGTGTATATGTATATGTGCACACACATATATGTATACATCACATACACAGGAGGGAAATGAATAAACTTGAAATAACTTTGTAAATTGTCTAGAATATTGTTAATATTATTAGGTAAAATCATAGTTCACTCTCTCTCTAGCTGATTCTTTCCTATAATGCAGGAAACATTTGCTAAATGCATAGTATACGTAAGTCTCTGTTAATGACTTGTTGCTTAAAGAGTTAACATAGATTCAAAGTTATTGACTTACAAGTTTCTTGTTAGATGACATTATACATGACAATGAGATCTGAGTTATGTTCTCACTGAGAGTTTTGGCTTAACTGTGCTTCACAGATTGGCCTTTTAAACCCACATTTCAACCTTGCGATTACATGTCAAAAATCACGACTTTGGAATGAAATGCCTGAGTATAGTGGTAGCTATACAGATAATCCTTCATTGGGGGAGATAAAACTACAATTTATTGAATGTCCACTATGCTCCATGTGTCTTCTGTAGCCCATCTCATTTTATCAGCTCTGCTAAGTAGAATTTATGATATCCCACTTACAATTAAGAAAACTGAGGTTCAGAGTGCCTTGATTCTCCCATTTCTCTAGTTCCTAGCATAGAACTTGGGAAAGAGAGGCTCAATAAATATGGCTTAAATACTAAGTAAAAGACAAATTGACTAAATTGACATCTTAAAATGTCTCCTAGGAGATAACAGACCTGAATTTGAACTTGGATTGATGGGCTCCAAAACTCAAATTATTTCCATCAGTCCAGGGCAGGTCATGGTGGCCTTAGAAGCATCAGTGTCAAGTCTAAACATTGGAGAAGAGGAGTAATCTTAGGGGTGAGAGTTGCAGGTCCACTTTGAAAGTAAGATTGAGGCAGGAAATAAGATGATTATTCAAACTGACAACACTTTATATTAAATGCTACAGTTGGTCCGATGTGGAACATCTGTTTAATATGACATGCAAAATAAAACTTTCCTGCTGACGTTTCCAGCTCCTAAGTATCCTAGAAAATGCTGGATGATCTACATCCTTTGAATATTAATGAAGCAAATTAGCTCCAAAAATGCCCTACTGTGTCTCAACTCCAGGAACCAACATGACTTATTAGGCTCCTGTTGATTAGAAATGTTAAAGTGGATTTTCTTTATTTTCATTTTAATTAAGTAAATTTGACAGGCTTTCTTGATTCTCAATTGGCCAAGACTCTCAAAGTGTGGAATGAGAAGAAAATAGGACCCTCTTCTAAACAAGCTTTGCTGGCCTGTGTTGTATTTTATTATTTCTTGAAGGACCCCGTGAAGCAATCTGTAAGTTTTAAGTCAAATGGAATCCAAAGGTTTTGCTCAGTGGAGAGAAGGTAGAAATAGAGAAAAAAAAATATTTCCTACCTTTGCAGATGGGAGGGTATGGAGATTACAAATTGGGTCAGGTTGGTTTGCTGAGTGTCACAATACTTTGTAAGCAGCAAGCATGGTTTTCATTCTCTACAACCTAACTGAGCCATAACAAAAGGCTGCAGTGATTCACAGGAACTTATTTTTTTTCATCCAGATGGACTGATGCACAGCCATAGAGACTGTGCAGGATCATAGCTAAGAACCTTATCATCCAAGCTGCAAGGAGCCAAGGAAGACATATAGTTTGATTTCTGTCTTTTATTTTCAGCATCACATAAAAGCATCTTAATCTTAAGTTGTACCATTCTATTGTAGGTTTATAACCACATAAATACCTTCTGAGAATGTAATGAACAGAAACAAGGTATAAAGACCTGGAATAGGAAGGCTTGGAGATACCCAGGAAAAAGAAGAAAACTTGTCTTTCTTTGAGCTTCCTCCCTAGATTGCATCACCTTCTCTTCTGTTAATGATGAGAGTTAGAAAGCTCCCAGCTAAACTGGGCTACAAATGATCCGTTAATAAAATATTCTCTTTTTAGGGCATTATTATCCCCATTTTACAGATAATTTCACTGTGCCAAAGAGGGTATAAGGAACTTCTTCATTGTCACAATAACTAATTAATTAAAACATATTGAGACATTGGTCTGGTAAACATGTTGATTACCATGGAAACAGAAATAAATAAAACATAACTACTGCTCCAAGGAACTCCTGTCAACACTACTCACTGTGTTTATCTGGAACCTTCAGTCTATCCAGCTAACGATATTTATTGAGCTCCTACTTTGTGCTAGACACTGTTTTTTTTCAGCCAAATAACTTCTATTTTCGAGGTTTCTTTTCTTCATGCCTCTTACCCTCAACATCTATCTAAATCCTAGAAAATAGCATTAGGCAAAGAGAGAAAGAAATGAGGAAAGGGTCCTTCCTTGGTTAATCATCAAGTATTAATCCACTCAGAACATATTGTAGGTGGGTTTGTAGAAATAAAAAATAGCTAAAGTATGCTTTTTCTCCACAAAGAGCTTGCAGTGTAAGAGAAAATCTGAATGGCATATAAACCATACAAGATTGAATAGCTATGGTAAAGCCCTAAATCAATGATTCATAGCTGTTTTACATATAAGGCTCTCCCTCCCTCCTTCTTTCTCTCTCTCTCTCTATATATATATACACACATATATGTGTGTGTGCCTTTATATGTCATCTCATATACTCATATAGTTTCCCTGTATATACATTATCTTATTTATATTTTATATTTTTCATTTTTTATTGAGAAAATACTTATGTGTGTGTGAATTAGGATCTCTTGGTATAACTCCAAAAACTCTGAAGAGTTTATAGCCCATTGTCTGGGACCCTCTACTTCAGATGCAATAGAAGGTGAAAGTCAGAAGAATACTTCTTACAAACCAGTGGCAGCTCCCCCCATCTACGCTTTCCTTTTGCATCTCAAGACTTAGGCTAAGTTAGACTCATGGTTTCAAGCAGTGGTGTGCTGGAAAACTGACTCGCTGGAGAAGAAACAAAGAAACAAAAAGCCCTGATTTGTAGTGTTTGACAATTTCTGTGGTGTAAGTATTCCCATGGTAATCATGGTAACTGATTTTTATGCTACTAACTTGATATCATTGAACATGAGGTTGGAAAGATATGAACAGAATTAGCTATTGAAAATCAACAGGAGACAACCTGAGCACACCATTGTAAGACATCTTAGAAGATGCCTTATTCCAAACTTTGATTTGTAGGATTTAACCATACCATAGAGAGGCTTCAAGGGCTTTCTTGGGAGCAATGAGAAGGCCTAAAGAGCAAATCTCAAGTTACTATCCCTGTAATTCTCCAACTCTTCATAAATCGGAGAAGTTCTACTTTAAACTGATTTACACACTGGGTGTCTGGATAAGACACTATTTACACAAAGCTAGTTAGTTAACCTTTAGCTCCATGTTTGCCAGTTTGGTGTTTCCCAGAATAAAATTTCCAAAATATGTTAATATTTAGTTTATTTATAAGTACTTATCTCTTTAAATATTCTCTAGAGCAAGATTCCATATGTTACTGTTTTGGGACACATTTTCTCAATATTTCCTAGAGTAATCTTGAGTCTTGGCCAAAACTTCTATTCTAAAGATTATAGAAAATCTCAAATACTAAAGGAAGAAATATCCCTGAAGACAGTCAGAGACAAAAATGGGAGATGGGACTACTCTCTTCAGCCTGGAAATTGTGCTCTGTAACTCGGCCAAAGGAGACACCAAATTAGAGTGGTTGTTCAGTAGCACCAGGCTGTAGCAGGTATGTTCCACAGGTCCCCTGGGCACAAATCCCTGACCAGCCTTCCCACAAGGCTGGGATATTCCTTTTTGGATGTCCTTCATACAGGATATGTAGCAGTCTAGTCATTTACTACAGCGAAGGCAAACCCTGGCTTAAGCTGTCTTCTAGTGCTGAACAAGAAGGATACTGAAGCAGTATCCTAGTGGGAGAAAAAAGAAACCCAACAGGTAAACTACAATGAATCCCTAAGCAAACATATTCAGTAAAAATAAAACAATACAGACAGAAAAGATTGGAATAAATTACTAACAATTCAATGCAAAGATACATATATTAATACATCCACAAAAAACAATAGCAAACATGGAACCATGATCTCCCCAAACACAGAAAGCAAGGAACCAGGGAATGACCATAAAAAGACAATGATACATTTGCTGAACTGAAAATTCATAAGAGGCTTTCAAGAGCAGAATAGTTCAAAGAGAATCAGTTAGCTTGAAGACAAGCTAATTGAAAATACAATCAGAAAAGAAAAAAGAATTTAAGAAATCCCCAAAGATTGCCTGCAAGATATAGAAAATTATCTCAAAAGACCACATCTAAGAAATATTGATGTTCAAGAGGAAATTAGGCAAGAACGAGGGGTAGAAAGCTTTTTCAAATAATACCAGAAAACTATCCAAAATTTGAGAAAGATATAAATAGCTCAGGAATATCATAGAACACCAAACAGATTTACCCCAAATAAGACTACCCTGAGGCATATAATAATCAAAACTCTCAAAGGTCTAGAACAAAGAGAGGATCCTAAAAAGCAGCAAGAGAAAAGAAGCCATAACATATGAAAGAGCTACAATTCATCTAGCAACAAACTTCTCCATGGAAACCATATAGGCCAAGAAATGTTGGGATGACATTTTCAAATGCTGAAAAGAAAAAAACTTCCATCCCAAAATACTGTGTAAGACAAAGCTGTATCTCAAATATGAAAGAGAGATAAAGTCTTTTCCAGACAAACACTGAAAGTATTCACCACCACCAGATTTGTCTTAAAAGGAAGGCTCTAGGGAATTCTTCAATCTGAAAGAAAAAAAAAAACAAAAAACACTAACATGCAAAAAGGAAACACATGAAGGCATAACGCCACTGATAAGGTAAGTACAAACCAGAAAACTCTAACCTGGTAACCGTGATGTGCAGTTCACTCATAACTATGGCATAAAGTCTAAATGACAAGTCCATCAAAAACAATGATAGCTTCAGAACCCTGTTAAGAGACAGGCAATAAAAAAATATGTAAATTCAGACAATAAAAAGTAAAAATGAGGGAGGTGGTGGAGTTAAAGTGTAGAGGTTTTTTTCTTTTTATATTTGTTTATTTGTTTCTATTATTTGCTTTTGATCAAAGATAAGTGTCATCACTTTAAAATAACGTGTGATGTCTATAAGACATTTTCTTTAAGCCCTATGATAACCATGGTGCCAAAAACTATAATAGGTACACTGAAAACAGAAAGCAACGGATTAAAAAAATACTATCAGAGAAAATAACCATAAAGGAAGACACTAAGAAAGAAAGAGAATTATAAGACAGGCCAAAAACAAGTAAAAGGAATGGCAGTAGTAAGTCCTTACTAATCAACAATAACATTGGGTATAAATAGACTCAATTCTCCAATTCAAATAATTGACTGAATGGATAAAGGAAGAAGACCCAACTATATACTGCCTCCAAGAAACCCATTTCACCTAGACAGACTCACACAGACTGAAAGTGAAGTAATGGAAAAAAATATTTCATGCATGTGGAAACCAAAAAAGAACAAGAGTAGTTGTGCTTATATACCTCCAAAATAGAGTACATGCCAAAGCCTGCAAAAACAGACAAAGAAGGTTACTATATATGATAAAAGGCTCAATTCAGCAAGAGAATATAGCAATTTTAAATATCTTTGCACTCAACACCAGAGCACCCAAGTATATAAAGCAAACATTAATAGGTCTAAAGGGAGGGTTAGTGTACAATACAATAATAGTAGGGGATTTTAACATCCCACTGTCTGTAATAGACTGAAAATCAACAAAGAAACATTGGAATTAAACTGTGCAATAGACCAAATAGGCCTAATTGACAGTCACAGAACATTTCACCCAACTACTGCAGAATATACATTATTTTCACTAGCACATGAAACATTCTTCAAAGCAGACCATATCTGAGGCCACAAAACAAATATCAAAAAATTTTAAAAAGTAAACATTATAATCAAGTATCTTTTCTGACCATGATGGAATGAAACTAGAAATCAATAACAAAAGGAACTTTGGAAAATACATAAATACAGGAAAATTTTAAAATTTCATTAAAAAGCCCAGAACCTGATTGTTTCATTGCTAAATTCTTCCAAACATATAACGAACTAATACTAATTCTCTCAAACGATTTCAAAAAATTGAAGAGGAGAGAATATGTTCAAGCTCATCTGTAAGATCAGCATTAACCTGATACCAAAACCAGACAGGGACACAACCAATAGAGAAAACAACAGGCCAATAGCACTGATGAACACAGATACAAAATTCTCAATAAAATACTAACAAACTGAATTCATCATCACATTAAAAAGGATCATTTCTCATAATAAATTGAATTACTAGTTTTCTTTCAGAACTGCAAGGATGATTCCACATATGCAAATCGATAAACATGATACATCACATTAACAGAATTGAGAACAAAAGCCATATAATCATTTCAATAGAGGCTGAACAAGTATCTGATAAAATTCAGTATCCCTTTATAATAAAAATCTTCAACAAACTGGGTATAGAAGGAACATACCTTTACATAATAAAGGCCATATATGACAAACCCACAGCTAATATCATAGTGATGAGGAAAAATTGAAAACCTTTCTCTTAAGGTCTAGAATGAGAGAAGCAAAGATGCTCACTTTCACCACTTTTATTACATACAATACTGGAAGTACTGACCCAGAGCAAATAGGCAAGAGAAATAAATAAAAGACATCCAGACTGGAAAGGAAGAAGCCAAATTAGTCTTGCTTGTAAATGGCATGGTCTTATATTTAGAAAATCCTAATACACACTCCCTCAAAAAGCTGTTCAAACTGATAAACAAATGCAGTAAAGTTGCAGGATACAAGATCAGCATACAAAAATCAGTAGCATATCTATATGCCAACAGCAAACAATGTGAAAAAAAGGTCAAGAAATCAATCTTATTTCAATAGCTACAAAGAATATAAAATACCTAGAAATCAATTTAACCAAAAAAGTAAAAGATATAGGAAAACTATAAAAACACTGATGAAAGAAACTGAAGAGGATACAAAATATGAAGATATTTCATGCTCATAGATTGAAGGAATTAATATTGTTAACATGTCAATATGACCCAGAACAATTTATGGATTCAATGCAATCCTTATCAAAATAGCAATGACATTCTTTACAGAAATAGAAAAAAACCTCTAAAGTTTATATAGAACCACAAAAGAGCCTGAATAGCCAAAAAAAATTCCTGAGCAAAAAGAATAAATCTGGAGGAATCATACTAACTTCAAAATACACTGCAAAGCTATAGTAACTAAACCAGAATCAAAATGATACTGGCATTAAAAACAGACATGTGGACAGATGGAACAGAATAGCAAGTTCAAAAAATCCATGCATTTACAGCTAACTTATTTTTGGCAAAGTAATGAGAACATTCAATGGGGGAAAGGATACTTTCAGTATCAGTAAATAGTGCTGAGAAAACTGGATAATCATTTGCAGAAGAATGAAACTGGTCTCCTATCTCTCACCACATACAAATATCAAATCATAATGAATTAAAAACTTAAATCTGAGACCTGAAACTATAAAACTACCAGAAGAAAATATTGGGGAAATGCTCCACGACATTGGTCTGTGCAAAGATTTTTTGTATAAAACCTCAAAAGCAGAGGCAATGAAAGCAAAAATAGACAAACAAGATTACATCAAGCTAAAGAAACTTCTACACAGAAAAGGAAACAATCAGCAAAGTGAAGAGACGACCCACAAAATAGGATAAAATAATCCACACAATGCAAATTATCCATCTGACAAAGAAATAATAATAATAAGAGTATATAAGGGGCTCAGACAACTCCACAGCAATAGTAATAATCCAATTTAAAATCGGAAATAGCTGAATAGGCATTTTTCAAAAGAAGATACACAAATGACCAACAGGTATATTTTAAAAATGTTCAACATCACTAATAATCAGAGAAACACAAATCAAATCCACAATGAGATATCATCTTACCCCGGTTAAAATGACTTTTATCAAAATGACAGAGAATAATGGATTATGGTGAAGATGTACAGAAAGGGTAATCCTCATAAACTATTGGTAGGAATGTAAATTAATACAGACACTATGGAAAAGAGTATGGAAGTTCCCCAAAAAACTAAAAATATAACTAACATTTGATCTAGCATTTACATTACTGAATATATTTGCAAAAGAAAGGAAATGAATATATGAAAGAGATATCTGCACTCCCATGTTTATTGCAACACTATTCATAACAGCCAATTTATGGAATCAACCAATCAACCAATATATGGAATCAACCTAAGAGAGCCAATATATGGAATCAACCTAAGATATATATCTATATATCTCAACCATATATAACATATATATGGTATCTCAACCGTATATAACAGCCAATATATGGAATCAACCAAAGTTGACATGAAATCAACCTGTCCATTAATCCATTAATGAATTAATGGATAAAGAATATGTGGTATATTATACACAATGAAATATTATTTAGCTATAAAAATAATGGGATCCTGTCATTTGCAGCAGCATGGATGGAACTGGGGGTCATTATTTTAAGTGAAATAAGCCAAGTACAGAAAGACAAATATAGCATGTTCTCTCTCATGTGGGAGTTACAGAAGTGGATCTCATGAAGATAGACAGTAGATTGGTGGTTACCAGAGATGAGGAAGAAAAAAGGAGGAGAGAGGATAAAAAGAGATTCATTAATGGGTACAAATATGCAGTTAGATAGAGAAAATAAGACCCAGGACTCAATAGAGCAGTAGGGTGACTATTACTAACAATACACCATTGTACATTTCAAAATAGCTTGAAGAGAATAATTCAAATGTTTCTAGTATAATTTGATCTTTACATATTACATAAATGTACAAAAATATCACAAGTACTCTGAAAACATGTGCATCTATTAATTATCAATAAAAAATTATAAGAAAGTTCTAGGTCCAGAAAACAAGATTTCTGAGAATACTTGGGGGCTTATATTCTCATCATCATCTCCAGTTCAAAATTCTTGCTATAGCTTTGTTTGGTTTTGTTTTACTTTCTTAGCTTTTAATTCCATTCGACCATCATCATTCTCTGAAAAATTTCTTCTTTGTCAACATCCCACTTACACAGTGACAGCTGTACCTAATATGTGTTATTTCAAGCACAGAAGAGAAGAAAAAGAACACCCTATTTCCTAGATTCTAAGATGGACATTTTTCACATTGTGACATCTCTGAAAGTGGGATCCACCTTATAAAATGAAGTTACAGTTTAATTGGTAACTTTTTAAATGTTACATAAAGTAATGATGCATCTTACTAACAACATAATCTTTGATTTGATAAAATATGGCATTATCAATGAATATTTAGTAAATATAAGCTCTAAAAACCTGCAGACCTGAATCTTCTGAACATAATAGATGCCTCATTTGTACTTGCCAAATGTATGAATAAATGAAAGTTTGTTGTTTCTGTTTGACCACATCAACTGTGATATGGAATTCAGTCAGTCCCGTTTCCTAACTTAAACACAGATATACATGAACATCCATACATAAGTGCTTGTTTGTGCCTGCACACACACAAACATACACACACATACAGACACACACATATGACTTTCCGGAGTAAGCTCTCCTTGCAAATTGAAATCAGATATTAGACAGCTCTTCAAGTGTCCATAGACCACTTCTTCAACTTAGGTTCCAGAACAGACCTTCTCTTTCCATCTTTTGTTTCTTCTTCAACTTCACTTTCTCCCTTTCCCTCTCTTCTAGGTTCCTTCCCAATCAGAACCAAAACCAAATTCTTTTTCTGTTCTTAGGCAGGGTAACTTAGTCATTTCCAGTTCTTCCAAATTCGGTTCAAGGAACATTGCCACTTCAGGGGCCTGTGTGAGTTATTGAACTGGAGTTCTGATATGGTTAGGCTTTGAGTTCCCACCCAAATTTCATCTTGAATTGTAATTCTCAGGTATTGAGGGAGGGTGGGAGGTGATTGGATTATGAGGGCAGTTTCCCCCATGCTGTCCTCATGATAGTGAGAGAGTTCTCACAAGATCTAATGGTTTTATAAGGGGCTCTTCCTCCTTCACTGTCTCTCTCTATTGCCTGCTGCCATATAAGATGTGCTTGCTTCCTCTTCCCCAATGATTGTAAGTTTCCTGAGGCCTACCCAGCCAAGCAGAATTGTAATTCAATTAAACCTCTTTCCTTCATAAATGTATTAGTCTGTTCTCATACTGCTATGAAGAAATACCTGAGACTGGGAAATTTATAAAGAAAAAGAGGTTTAATGAACTCACAGTTCCACATGGCTGGGGATGCCTTTCAATCATTGCAGAAGGCAAAGGAAGGGTAAAGACACATCTTACATGGTGGCAGGCAAGAGAGTGTGTGCAGGGAAACTTCCCTTTATAAAATCATCAGATTTCATGAAACTTATTTACTGTCATGAGAACAGTAGGGGAAAATCCCACCCCCATGATTCAATTACCTCCCACCAGTTCCCTCCCGCAACATGTAGGGGTTATTACAGCTACAATTCAAGATGAGATTTGGGTGGAGACACAGCCAAATCATATCAATAAATTACCCAGTCTCAGGTATTCTTCATAGCAGTGTGAAAACAGACAAATACAGGTACTTTCTCTTATAGTCTATTTATGAGGGGAAGTAAGGGGTAGATAGGCTTCTGTTTTTGTTGTTTACATGCACATCTCTTCTATAACTTTCCCAGTCAGCGGTCCAGTTCCTTCAGTTTTATTTCCTTTAATGATAAAGTGCTCACCATCTCCCAAAGCAAAGAAGTCCATTTTCAGACAATTTTAATTGTCAGAACTTCTCTTATATATTGATTGGATATTTTCCTTATTGAAAGGCCTGCCCAACTATTTTGAATTCACACAAATATATGTCTAATAATTTCTTTTCCACATGACAGCTGTTGAAGGATTTAAAGACAAGGGTCGCACTACCTTTGAATCTTCCATCCCACTTGTCATTATTTCTTTTTATGGTTTCTTGAATGTCAAGATTCCCGGATTATTTATCATCAGGATCTGTCTCCTTAGACAGATTCCAGTTTTTCAGGCTTCAAATAAGGGTACAGCAGCCAGATATGAGTGATATACTGCAACTGTAGCTTAGGAGCACATATGACTTCATTTCCTTCACAGTATTTTCCTTCATATAACCTATAGTCTCAAATTAACTTATTTTCTTGTTTATTTTCTCAGGCTTTCAGTAGAATGTCATTTCATTGAAAACATTGTTCTTGTCTTTCTGTTTTCCATTTTATCATATACATGTCTGGCAAACAGAACATATTTAATAAAGGTATTGACCAAATGAATGAATGAATGAATGAGCAATTTTTTCTCTGGCATCCCTCACAAATACTCATCTATTTCATATTCATATATCTCACTTGTAAGTTCTCTTAGTGTCCTCAAATGCTGCTTATCAAATACCTAAACACAAAACTATTTTAGAGGCCTCACCCTTCTTGAGTTTCACTTCTTTCATATCAATATCTATTGATATAGATAAATAATAGAGATCTAAAAAATGACAGTTCAATATATACCAATATCTGTCTTCTGACAGCAAAGGTAGAAGCAAAACAGAAATTGAGTGATGCCCCTTTTTTCTATTACTCATCAATTTTCAACCATCTTATTTATCGTCTGTAAGAAGATTTAAAAGGGCATTCAAATTCAACAGGGATGCCAGGTCTAGGGGGGATTCTATACTGAATGCCCCAAACTTGCCTTACTGATATGATTTATATTTTTGATTACACCCCAAATTCTCTTTCATTTTGAGCCTCTCCTTTTCCTGTGTGTATCAATTGTTGCATAATGCACAATAAAAGTTTCTCAAGAGCAAGAACCCTAGTTGTTCTCTTCACCAGTGTATTCAAATTTGATGGTTGTTTCAGCAATTGATGCTCAAAACTCAGGAGAGCTTGTGTGACTTTAAGCAGCATCCTTGAACTCAAATAGTCACACATGCCTTGGCTCAAGGGAAGTTGATTTGGTTCTACCTGTGTATCAAGAGCCAAAAGGAGGAAGGTAAGATCCACAGAAGAAAACCTTATCAAGTGGTGAGGGCAGGAATAGCCATTGAATTTTCATAGTCATATTACAGACCATTATGTAGATGCTATATTTAGAAACTCATCCTCTAATAATTTTGAAGAGTATCCAAAATATGTTGCTTTAAAAACAAGTTGCAGCAAAGTGCAAATAGTATGATGTATCAAAAAAAATCAAATGTTAAAAATCTTTGTGTGTGTGTATGTTTACTTAGTACATAGAGAAGGCTATGGGAAGGATGCACACTAGTATTAGTTAATTTAAGAGGTGAGTCCTGTCATTTGCCCCATTTCCCACATGAGGAAATAGAGACATCAAAGGTTTCAGCCGTCTGCCCATCATCACACAACTATAAGTAGCAACACTAGAGTTTGACCCCAGACTCCAAAACCCACCCTCTCAACCACTCTGCCAGGCTGCCCAGTCATCACAAGGCTTTGGCCAGAATCTGATGGTTCAAGGTCGCACCCTCTCCACCCTAGAGACTCTAGGAAACTTGCTGGTGCTTTCCTCTCTTCAAATCCTTGTCACCTTTCCTCTTTTACCTAGGATAACCTCCCTCTGGATGTTATCATAGACTGAGTTTCATTCACTGTGTTTTCCTCAGCACAGGTTAGGTGACCAGTAAATATGATTTTGTAGGAATAAAGGAATGAATGAGTGGATGAATGAATGAATGAGTAAAATGAGAGGAACAGGCATTATGAGCCTGATGGTGACTGCAATATAAATCATTGTTCTTGTTGATTGAATATCTTTCACAAGCCTTGGATTAAGAAAGGCAAGTAGCAAGAAGAGTTGACCATCTGCTTCAGGGTTTCAGAGGCCTGATCTATTGTCTGAATGAGGGCTTCTGTTTTTATTTTATTTTTCTTGTGGTCAGCCCCCTTGAGTTCACATCTAGTTCAAGAAAATCTTCAAAACCTTTGGAGGTTCCAAGATGGCCAAATAGGAAAAGCTCTAGTCTGCAGCTCCCAGCGTGAGCAACGCAGAAGATGGGTGATTTCTGCATTTCCAACTGAGCTACCAGGTTCATCTCACTGGGGCTTATCAGACAGTGGGTGCAGCCCATGGAGCAGGGCGGGGCATCACCTCACCCTGGAAGCACAAGAGGTCAGGGAATTCCCTTTCCTAGCAAAGGGAAGTCGTGACAGATGGTACCTGGAAATTGGGGACACTCCCACCCTAATGCTGCACTTTTCCAATGGCCTTAGCAAACGGCACACCAGGAGGTTATATCCCACACCTGGCTCAGAGGAGCTTCGCTCACTGCTAGCACAGCAGTCTGAGATCGAACTGCAAGTTGGCACTGCCACTTAGGAGGTAAAGAATAAAAAACATAAAGTGTGGTTGATGTCTACAATTTTTTTACATGTACGTTGTATTATTTCCTTGGTTATGAACAATATGTGTTAATCTGTCTCCTACAAAAGAGAAAGCTCAAAAAAAAAAAAAAAAAAGAAAAAGAAAAACAAATCTCAAGGCCCATAACTCTCCAAAGAGAAACCAAAGTAAAACTGGGGAAAAGTAGACTCTTTAGGCATGTTCTACCTGTTTCATCTCATAACTCCCCGTGATGATTAATTTATGTGTCAATGTGAGTGGGCTAAGTTGATAGCAGATACCAGATAGTTGGTAAAACATTATTTCTAGGTGTGTCTATGAGGCTGTTTCTGAAATAAATTAGCATTCGAATTACCTCCTAGACCTGCTATGAGATTTACATGAGGAACATATAGAAAGTGCTTAGCATAGAGTCTGGGATATGGCAAACAACCAAATGATTTTATAATCATGGGATCTTTCCCAGAGACAAGCAAGGAAACACTGTTTCTCTCCTTTCCTCTAGGTTTAACCTTGGATAATGTTAGCACATACCTGGATGACATCAGCCTAGCCCACTGCACTGTGGCCTTGACTGAGTTCAAAAGGACATTCACACCCTCAGCCTTCCTTTACTGAGGGTCAGAGAGAAAGATGTTAGCATCTGCTGAATCTCAAGTAACACACTGCTTGTTTGCAAGGTAATTCCCAATCCTTTCTTCTTACTCTGCCTTCCCCAGTCCCTTTGAGGGAGGTGAGGAGTCCCTACTCCTTCTACCATGCCAGGGTCTCAGCAACCTGCCCAAGGTCAGAAAGCCTGTATAAGAAATGTGATCATTAAATTCTGCAAACTCTTCCTGCCATGACCCACCAGGGTGACACTTTTTTTCTTCCAGACAAATTCTAAAGTCAGTAATATTTACTTACACCAAGCAGCAGTGAGAGGCACTCACAAAGGTTGCTTGATTTCTTATTGTCAAAGTAACCTGGCTGAGGGTAACCACAGGAGGCTTTCCCACTGGGGCATGAAAAGGATTTTTAGGCTTAAAAATAGTTTCAGAGAAGAAGATAAATCACAAGTAAGAGAACACATGTGTATATAATCAGCCTCAAATGTACACCACAGAAATGAATCATCAGGCTTAAATGTTTCCCCTGGCCTAACCTATAAGTCCCCAGAGATCGGTGATTAAGTGTCCAATGGTTCTCTAAGAACACACCCCTTCAATCCCAGCTCTACTGCATGCAAACTAGGAACAATAATTTGTAAAGCTGGTGACAGTAGGGACCAAACCGCTTTCAAATTTTGCTTTCACTAAGACTTACTAAGTTATTGGAGTGATTTTGTGTAAGGCAATATTTCCCCTTTTCCAAATAGCCCCATACTCGCTTTTACAATACATTCTGCTTTGAAGGAAAAGAGGAGAAATGTTACCGCTGGTTCAGCAAAGGTCAAGTGAGGGGGTAGGATGGGGGTGCCTGTGGGGTTCTAAGATCAGGCAACACTAATGACATTAAACACACTATCAATCATTTATTGCCCCAGCTGAGTCATTGATATCATAACAGGTTTTCTATTGGGAATTTTTGTTCTTTGTGTTAAATAAATCCAGCTATTGTAGCTATTCTCTTTGGCACTTAAATTCCACCCTAAGCAATGGCTCAAGGTTAGTGTCACAAATAGAAAGCAATATAGCAAGTAAAATGTAAGTACTTGGAGTGATGGCTGAAGAGTCAGACTCTGTAGGTTAGATATCTGAATCTTCTATTGAGTTGACTGTATGATCTTGGGCAAATGGAATTCAACCCCATCTGAGCCTCAGTTTTCCTATCTATAAAATAGATTCATTTAGAGGATTTATATAACATGAATAAAGTATACCAATGCCAATTCTCTCAGCCTCACCTTTTGTTTTAGCTACTGCTGCATTAAACAGGTCCATATAGGCGTCTGCCATTGCTGAGGCGTCTCAGCAATGAGTAGGTAAACAAAGTGGCTAGGAAGCTCAAACTGGGTGGAGCACACTGCAGCTCAAGGAGGCCTGCCTGCCTCTGTAGACTCCACCTCTGGGGTCAGGGCATAGCTGAACAAAAGGCAGCAGTAACTTCTGCAGACTTAAATGTCCCTGTCTGGCAGCTTTGAAGAGAGTAGTGGTTCTCCCAGCACGGAGTTTGAGATCTGAGAACAGACAGACTGCCTCCTCAAGTGGGTCCCTGACCCCTGAGCAGCCTAACTGGGAGACACCTCCCAATAGGAGCTGACTGACACCTTATACAGCCAGGTGCCCCTCTGAGGCAAAGCTTCCAGAGGAAGGATCAGGCAGCAACATCTACCGTTCTGCAATATTTGTTGTTCTGCAGCCTCTGCTGGTGATACCCAGGCAAACAGGGTCTGGAGTGCACCTCCAGCAAACTCCAGCAGACCTGCAGCTGAGGGTCCTGACTGTTAGAAGGAAAACTAACAAACAGAAAGGACATCCACACCAAAACCCCATCTGTACGTCCCATCATCAAAGACCAAAGGTAGATAAAACCACAAAGATGGGAGAAACCTGAGCAGAAAAGCTGAAAATTCTAAAAATCAGAGTGCCTCTTCTCCTCCAGAAGAACACAGCTCCTCACCAGCAATGGAACAAAGCTGGACAGAGAATGACTTTGACGAGTTGAGAAGAAGGCTTCAGACGATCAGTAATAACAAACATCTCTGAGCTAAAGGAGGATGTTTGAACCCATTGCAAATAAGCTAAAAACCTTGAAAAAAGATTAGATTAATGGCTAACTAGAATAAGCAGTGTAGAGAAGTCCTTAAATGACCTGATGGAACTGAAAACCACGGCACAAGTACTACGTGACGCATGCACAAGTTCAGTAGCTGATTTGATCAAGTGGAAGAAAGGGTATCAGTGAATGAAGATCAAAGAAATGAAATGAAATGAGAAGAGAAGTTGAGAGAAAAAAGAGTAAAAAGAAATTAACAAAGCCTCCAATAAATATGGGACCATGTGAAAAGACCAAATCTACGTCTGATTGGTGTACCTGAAAGTGACGGGGAGAATGGAACCAAGTTGGAAAACAATCTTCAGAATATTATCCAGGAGAACTTCCCCAACCTAGCAAGGCAGGCCAACTTTCAAATTCAGGAAATACAGAGAACACCACAAAGACACTCCTCAAGAAGAGCAACTCCAAGACACACAATTGTCAGACTCGCCAAAGTTGAAATGAAGGAAAAAATGTTAAGGGCAGCCAGGAAGAAAGGTTGGGTTACCCAAAAAGGGAAGCTCATCAGACTAACAGCAGATTTCTCCGCAGAAACTCTACAAGCCAGAAGAGAGTGGGGGCCAATATTCAACATTCTTAAAGAAAAGAATTTTCAACCCAGAATTTCATATCCAGCCAAACTAAGCTTCATAAGTGAAGGAGAAATAAAATCCTTTACAGGCAAACAAATGCTGAGAGATTTTGTCACCACCAGGCCTGCCTTACAAGAGCTCCAGAAGGAAGCATTAAACATGGAAAGGAACAACTGGGACCAGTCACTGCAAAAACATGCCAAATTCTTAAGACCATTGATGCTAGGAAGAAATTGCATCAACTAATGAGCAAAATAACCAGCTAACATCATAATGAGAGGATCAAATTCACACATAACAATATTAACCTTAAATGTAAATGGACTAAATGCTCCAATTAAAAGACACAGACTGGCAAATTGGATAAAGAGTGAAGACCCATTGGTGTGCTGTATTCAGGAGACCCATCTCACATGCAGAGACACACATAGGCTCAAAATACAGGGATGGAGGAAGATCTACCAAGCAAATGAAAAAAAAAAAAACAAAAAAAAAAACAAGGGTTGCAATCCTAGTTTCTGATAAAATAGACTTTAAACCAACAAAGATCAAAAGAGACAAAGAAGGCCATTACATAATGGTAAAGGGATCAATTCAACAAGGAAAGCTAACTATCCTAAATATATATGCACCCAATACAGGAGCACCCAGATTCATAAAGCAAGTCCTTAGAGACCTACAAAGAGACTTAGATTCCCACACAATAATAATGGGAGATTTTAACACCTTACTGTCAACATTAGACAGATTGATGGGATAGAAAGTTAACAAGGATATCCAGGCATTGAACTCAGCTCTGCACCAAGCAGACCTAATAGACATCTTACAGAACTCTCCACCCCAAATCAACAGAATATACATTCTTCTCAGCACCACATCACACTTATTCCAAAATTGACCACATAGTTGGAAGTGAAGCAGTCCTCAGCAAATGTAAAAGAACGGAAATTATAACAAACTATCTCTCAGACCACAGTGCAATCAAACTAAAACTCAGGATTAAGAAACTCACTCAAAACTGGTCAACTACATGGAAACTGAACAACCTGCTCCTGAATGACTACTGGGTACATAACGAAATTAAGGCAGAAATAAAGATGTTCTTTGAAACCAATGAGAACAAAGGCACAACATACCAGAATCTCTGGGACACATTAAAAGCAGTGTGTAAAGGGAAATTCGTAGCACTAAATACCCACAAGAGAAAGTAGGAAAGATCTAAAATTGACACCCTAACATCACAATTAAAAGAACTAGAGAAGCAAGAGCAAACACATTCAAAAGCTAGCAGAAGGCAAGAAATAACTAAGATCAGAACAGAACTGAAGGAGATAGAGACACAAAATACCCTTCAAAAAATCAATGAATCCAGGAGCTGGTTTTTGAAAAGATCAACAAAATTGATAGACTGCTAGCAAGACTAATAAAGAAGAAAAGAGAGAAGAATCAAACAGATGCAATAAAAAATGATAAAGGGGATATCACTACCGATCCCACAGAAATACAAACTACCATAAGAGAATACTATAAACACCTTTACACAAATAAACTAGAAAATCTAGGAGAAATGGATAAATTCCTGGACACATACACCCTTCCAAGACTAAACCAGGAAAAAGTTGAATCCCTGAATAGATCAGTAACAGGCACTGAAATTGAGGCAATAATTAATAGCCTACCAACCAATACAAAGTCCAGGTCCAGACAGATTCACAGCCAAATTCTACCAGAGGTATAAAGAGGAGCTGGTACCATTCCTTCTGAAATTATTCCAATCAGTAGAAAAAGCGAGAATCCTCCCTAATTCATTTTATGAGTCCAATATCATCCTGATTCCAAAGCCTGGCTGAGGCACAACAAAAAGAGAGAATTTTAGACCAATATCACTGATGAACATCGACGCAAAAATCCTCAGTAAAATACTGGCAAACCAAATCCAGCAGCACATCAAAAAGTTTATCCACCATTATCAATTTGGCTTCATCCCTGGAATGTAAGGCTGGTTCAACATACGCAGATCAATAAACGTAATCCATCATAGAAACAGAACCAAAGACAAAAACCACATGATTATCTCAATAGATGCAGAAAAGACCTTTGACAAAATCCAACAGCCCTTCATGCTAAAAACTCCCAATAAACTAGGTTTGATGGGCTGTATCTCAAAATAATAAGAGCCATTTATGACAAACCCACAGCCAATATCATACTGAATGGGCAAAAACTGGAAGCATTCCCTTTCAAAACTGGCACAAGACAGGGATACCCTCTCTCACCACTCCTATTCAACAGAGTTTTGAAGTTCTGGCCAGGGCAATCAGGCAAGAGAAAGAAATAAAGGGTATTCAATTAGGAAAAGAGGAAGTCAAATTGTCCCTGTTTGCAGATGACATGATTGTATATTTAGAAAACCCCATTGTGTCAGCCCAAAATCTCTTTAAACTCGATAAGCAACTTCAGGAAAGTCTCAGGATACAAAATCAATGTGCAAAAATCACAAGCATTCTTATACACCAATAACAGACAAACAGAAAGCCAAATCATGAGTGAACTCCCATTCACAATTGCTTCAAAGAGAATAAACTACCTAGGAATCCAGCTTACAAGGGATGTGAAGGACCTCTTCAAGGAGAACTACAAACCACTGCTCAATGAAATAAAAGAGGACACAAACAAATGGAAGAACATTTCATGCTTATGGATAGGAAGAATCAATATTGTGAAAATGGCCATTGTGTCCAAGGTAATTTATAGATGCAATGCCATCCCCATCAAGCTACCAATGACTTTTTTCACAGAATTGGAAAAAACTACTTTAACGTTCATATGGAACCAAAAAAGAGCCTGCATTGCCAAGACAATCCTAAGCCAAGAGAACGAAGCTGGAGGCATCACGCTACCTGACTCCAAAGTATACTACAAGGCTACAGTAACCAAAACAGCATGGTACTGGTACCAAAACAGAAATATAGACCAATGGAACAGAATAGAGCCCTCAGAAATAATACCACACATCTACAACCATCTGATCTTTGACAAACCTGACAAAAACAAGAAATGGGGAAAGGATTCCCTATTTTAAAAATGGTGTTGGGAAAACTGGCTAGCCCTATGTAGAAAGTTGAAACTGGATCCCTTCCTTACACCTTATACAAAAATTAATTCAAGATGGATTAAAGACTTAAATCTTACACCTAAAACCATAAAAACCCTAGAAGAAACCTAGGCAACACCATTCAGGCCATAGGCATGGGCAAGGACTTCATGACTAAAACACCAAAAGCAATGGCAACAAAAGCCAAAATTGACAAATGGAATCTAATTAAACTAAAGAGCTTCTGCACAGCAAAAGAGACTACCATCAGAGTGAACAGGCAACCTACAGAATGGGAGTAAATTATTACAATCGACCCATCTGACAAACGGCTAATATCCAGAATCTACAAAGAACTTAAACAACAATCTCATCGAAAAGTGGGCAAAGGATATGAACAGATAGTTCTCAAAAGAAGACATTTATGCAGCCAACAGACACATGAAAAAATGCTCATCATCACTGGCCATCAGAGAAATGCAAATCAAAAGCACAATGAGATACCATCTCACACCAGTTAGAATGCTGATCATTAAAAAGTCAGGAAACAACAGGTGCTGGAGAGGATGTGGAGAAACAGGAACACTTTTACACTGTTGGTGAGACTGTAAACTAGTTAAACCATTGTGGAAGACAGTGTGGTGATTCCTCAAGGATCTAGAACTAGAAATACCATTTGACCTAGCCATCCCATTACTGGGCATAAACCCAAAGGATTATAAATCACGCTGCTATAAAGACACATGCACACGTATGTTTATTGTGGCACTATTCAGAATAGCAAAGACTTGGAACTAACCCAAATGTCCATCAGTGATAGACTGGATTAAGAAATGTGGCACATATACACCATGGAATACTATGCAGCCATAAAAAATGATGAGTTTATGTCCTTTGTAGGGACATGGATGAAGCTAGAAACCATCATTCTGAGCAAACTATCGCAGGGACAGAAAACCAAACACCGCTTGTTCTCATTCATAGGTGGGAATTGAACAATGAGAACACTTGGACACAGGATGGGGAACATCACACACCAGGTCCTGTCGTGGGGTGAGGGGAGGGGGAGGAATAGCATTAGGATATATACCTAATGTAAATGATGAGTTAACGGGTGCAGCACACCAATATGGCACATGTATAGATATGTAACAAACCTGCACCTTGTGCACATGTACCCTAGAACTTAAAGTGTAATAATAAAACAAAAGTGTAAGGAAAAAGAAAAAGAGAAGAAAAGTGTAGCTGCAAGAGGGAAATCAGTGGAGGGTCACCAAAGCAAAGGGGATGGTGGATGTTCTAGACTTCAAGGTGTTAGGGTCAGACAAAATCAAGCAGAGGCTGCTGGGTCTGAAAATTTATATTTTATCAGTGTCTTCAACAGAGGCTATTCATTTGTATTGGTAGTAGGTAATGCACAACCTCTGTTTTTCTTTTGTCTGTAGAAAATATTTCATTCATCTTTTTTGTCTTAACTTGATTGTAGGACATGTGACATGCCTATATGAAGAAGAAATTCTGAATGTAATATATTCGGGAACAAAAAATGGAATCTTACTGAAATACAGTCAGGTTAAGATATTTTGCTTTTAGATTACTCTGTACTGCGCAAGGCTTTTACAAAAAAAAAAAAAAAAAATTAGCTAACTCCCTTAGTTCATCATATCACATAAGAGTTCCTTTGAAAGTATAGGAGCTATGTGTATTTTTTTTTAAAGGAGCTGTGTGTATTTTAAAGAAGGGCACAATCCTGTATCTTTCTACCACACGCTCACATTAACACCATTTGCTTCAGAGAAGCCTGCCCTTACCTCGCAATTCCATAAGGAACTGCAAGATACGTACACGTTAAGTTCCTTCAAGGCTATATAATTTATTGCTATAGTCTTATTTATCATCTGGTACCTTCCTGAGCAAATTTCCATTTTTCATGTGGACCTTAAGTTTTTTGTCAAAAAATTTTTAATCTTTTCTCTATTAATCTCGTAGAACTTCTTGAAGAACATAGCTTTTTTCAAAGATCTTAAATTTCTATCTCTTCAGAAAAAGCCTACTTTATAACTTTTATATTTTATAAATCTTTCATGGTGATTTTTATAGGTTATTCCCACTTTCCTTTTACCAATCAAAAGCATAATCTTTCAGAATTTTCTGGAAAGAAAAAAATTGCCGTAAGTCTCTTCCCATTATTTCCGGGAATAGAATTAAATTAATGCAATAAAACTTAAAGAAGCAATTTAAAAAAATTTTTTTTTCTCATCCTCTGTCAGACTGACTCCCTTGAGGATTAAAAAAACAATCTAAATTGCTCATTTATCACCGGAATTAAATACTTTGTTTGAAGGCACACAGAATTCTATTTTTCTTGTGATATTTGCATGGTGACCAAGAAGGCCTAATGTTTCCATCAGCTTGGAGAAACTTTAAATAGACTTCTTCCTGAAACTAGGCCCATAATCTTCCATTTCTTAAAGCATTTTCCTTAGAAGCTTGCAAATGTAAATTCTTTCTTTGTCTTTTAAAAATATAAATTTTCTCCCAGACTTTTGTCAGTTTTGCTCAGGAATGTCTTTCTCAAGAACTTGAGAGCCATCCCTTCCCCTTCAAAATGTCATCATCAAGAAAGATAGGGCCCCTATTTCCTAGTCTCTGTGGGAGAGTGGAAACCTAATTCCCTTAAGTGACAATTAACAACCACCAATAATCTCCTAATCACATGGAACAACTTCCTCCCTAACATTCTTCATTACTTTTCCATTAGCTCACTCTAGTGTTTAAAAATCCTTTTGTTTCAGTGAAGTCCAGTTCAACTATTGCAATAGTCTAGACCCCTGTTGCAAGGGTCTTGAATAAAGTCTTCCTTGCCATTTTAACAAGAGTCCAGTGTAATTATTTCTTACAAAATTGACAGAATATTCAATAACATTAACCATATGGAAGCAACATTGTTATAATTTGTAGTTAAAAACAAACAAACAAAAAACCTGGAGTTATCCTTAACTCTTTCCTTTCTTATACTCCACACTTACTCTTATTAGGAAATCAGTCTGGCTCTAGCTTCAAAACATATTTAGATTCTGACCACATCCCACATCTCCACTAAGCCACCCTGGTCTGAGCCACTACACTTTCTTGGCTGGATTATTACAATAGCACCTTCACTGGATTTCCTGCTTCCACCCTTATCTCCCACCGCCAACTCTACAGTCTATTTTTCACAAAGTAGTCAGAGTGAGACAATATTAACTCTCTATTAATTATCTGCCAGTCTCCTTCCATATTCTATGAAGGAAGGCTACCAATGATGCCCTTCGCTTGAGCCCAGTAGTTCTCAGAATATGGTACACGGACTAGCAACATCGGCATCACTTGGGAATGTTGAGTAATGTGAATTCTTAGGCACTACTCCCGACCTGTTGAAAAGAATATTCTTGATGTCAAATCCAGCAATATGTATTTTAAACGAAGCCCACTGGATGGCTCTGATGTATGTTAGAGTTTGAGAACCCTTTCTCCACCCTATTTCTCTTCTTGAAATGCTCTTCCTCCAGTTATCTGCTGGGCAAACTCCTCCCCATCCATGAAGCCCTTGCTCAAATCTTGCCTTTTCCTTGAGAATTTTCCTTCCTGCATTCCTTTTGCCTATCACTCAACTCTTCTTTCTCCCCCGTCCGTGGCATTTAACAGCTTCTAAAGTAATGTTTACTTTTTCCTTACCTATATTATTTCTTATCCATTACCTACCTGCCTGGAATATAAGCTCCATGGGAGTAAAAGTCTTTATTTGTTTTGCTCACTCTGTACTCTAGGTAGGTGTCTAAAACAGTGCCTGGTCTAATGTACACTTGATAAATAATTCGCGAGTGTTATTGAGGAGCAAGTCACAGCTTGGGTTAACACCTCTTTAACTTTTGCTGATGCCCCCCCACCCCCCGCCTTTTTTTTACTTTACAAAAAAGACCAGATCTCAGACTGAGAGCCTTTGTTTAGTAAGAACATTTAGTTGGAATTTTAACAAATCAACTTTATTTTAATTTTATTTACTTTACAACCTCTGTGTTTGGCAATAGATTCCAGTTCTCCACTAACTAGTAATTTAAGACTTCCTTTTGAAATAACATTAAGGAACTAAAAATATATATTGAATACATGGCTGGGTGCGGTGACTCACGCCTGTAATCCCGACGCTTTGGAAGGCCGAGTTGGGCGGATCATGAAGTCAGGAGTTCAAGACTAGCCTGAGCAACATGGTGAAAACCCGTCTCTACTAAAAATATTTTAAAAATTAGCCAGGAGTGGTGGTGTGTGCCTGTAAGCCCAGCTACTCAGGAGGCTGAGGCAGGAGAATTGCTTGAACCCAGGAGGCAGAGGTTGCAGTGAGCCTAGGTTGTGCCACTGTACTCCAGCCTAGGTGACAGAGTGAGACTCTGTCTCAAAAATATATATATATATATGTGTGTGTGTGTGTGTGTGTGTGTGTGTGTGTATAACATAGGTAATAGTGCAGAAGATGTGACAAGATTCGCAAACGATGTACAAAAATGACAGTCACTTGGGAAATGCTGATTTTGGCTGCAAAGGAATGCCTAAGAGTTGTGACATGAGAGCCCAGCAAGTGGGGGATCTCTCGGGGCAGGCGAGCCTTCTAGACGGCTTCTGTCCACTTCTAGGCTGTGGTCCACCCGAGGTGGGTAGGATTGGAGCTGGCAGGAAGAAAAGCCAGCAACTCGATATTTTTTAGTCACTCATATATTTTGATCCCCACCTTTTGCTTTCCCTCTTGGAGTCTAAGAAATATACATGAAATAGAATTTCACAGTTCAATATTTGTATTTTATCTGGAGTTCTTGTCTTGTCTCTTTTTGTGATGAAGAAAATTCTCCTCTGTGGCTTCATTTCTGGCCAAAAGCAAGAGGCTAAGAGAACACAGGCTGCATTCCACCAAACACTACTGTTCATTAATTTCCAAATACGTCCTTTTCAGCACTGCCGCTATAGCCTGCCAAGATCTTGCTCTCTTGTGACACCCCAAGGACAGAAATTTGATCAAAATTTCTTGCATTTCTGAGAAAGACACTCAGTTCTACAGAGATGATTTAGTGTAGGACCGAGAGGTTAAGTGTTCCTCCAAGTGCTGCCAATGTCACTTAGACATACTTGAAACTCAAGATGAAGAGCACAGATGCTTTAATAAAGTAATTCTTGAAAACTATGCTTGCCTTCTTGTTTTGTATTCCAGCTTTAATTCTTTCTAGGGATGTCCAAAAATTCAGTCTAGTCCAAGGATTGTTTTAAGACAAGAAGGAACGCAATGCATGTTCATCAGTGGATGAAATATCGGACCAGATACCAGAGACCTCAGGTAGAATTCTGACAGCTGTAGCAATTGCTTGCCACAGGAAAGTAGAGTACTCTGATTCTCCAGTAGCAGATGCCGGAGGTACCTTGCCCATATCTCCTTAGTATTCAGCATTGGTGTATGTCATTAGTTTTCTATTTATTATAAGCATTTGCAATTTTCTGTCTAGGACATCTCTGACTGTAGGGCCTGATTAGTCTACAGGTAGAGTGGACTGTAAGTACTTGGGAAGTACATTCTCAGGAGCTTCCCTTAAACCACGAGGGAAGGAGCTGGTGGCTAAACATCTCAGCTTCCTCAAACTCTGTGGGGCAGCTCTGAGGGGTGATCTGTGCACTCCAGCAGGACTAAGATCCTGTTGTTCACATTAGCAGCCTGCTCATTAATATGCTCTGTCCTATCTATCTGTCCTTACCTAACTCTCTTTTATATTATATTTTTTTCTGCTGGGGCTTCCTTTCTTCCCAAAGCAACTGCTTACACTCAAACTCTTACTCAGGGTCTGAAAAATGGAACTAATAAATTTTCTAGCTGCCTCATGAGGCTTTCTTGAGGACCTGAGGGGATACTTCTTAGAAAAATATTTTCATATCATTGTACAGTTAGAAAACATGAAATATGAGGCACTCAGTGGTTAGAATCAGAGGGAAAGTCTAGTCCAGGAGTCTTAAACTTCAGAACCACCATGGTAGTCCTGTGGCCAGCCAGGGTATAAAAATGGAGCATACCCCCTCCAGTTCTTCACAGACCCCACCCACTGTCTTGGCCTATGTCCCAGTTTCTTCTAATAATCATGTTACCCATCTTGCCCTTAAAGGCACCTAGCCCTCACGTTCTACCAGAAGTAAGGGCGAGGGTTCTTTATAATTTTATACCACCAGGATCTTAATGCTTATCTACCCAGGAGTAAAAAAGCTGATTCATAAAGAATCACCTTCACTTAGAAACATCTTCATTGCTTGTTGGTTTGTGTTTTAAGCAAGGCAAATAGTATTATAATTGGAACATCTATCAAGTACCTACTATTTGCAGAGCATTACATTAAGCACCTATTTTATGCCAACTGTTGCAACTCTTGCACTATTGAAAACATGGGGCTTAAAAATTGTTCTGGCAGTCATGATGTTAGGAAAAGCTGGCCTGTACCTGATGGATTTCTCCTTTTCATGGGAAAAATAGGAAACTAAGTGAGAAAATGCTAAGACAAGGTACCAACAATGGTAAAGGTAATTCAGAGATCCTTCCCTCCCACTCTCAGCTGAAAGGAGGCCATTTGCTCCAGTCACCTCTGGTATAAAGAGCAATAGTGAGAATTGTGAAGAAGCAGCAAGCTAATAAGAATAAAGAGACACTACTAAGGGTCCTTCAGGACAGATCCCTTGCTAAATTTGTCACCGTATATAATACAAATCCTTAGCTCTGCCCTGGATGACTAAAAGAGCAAAGAACACAGTACAGAAAACATACCTTACTATTGAGCAACCAAGCACCAGAGAATCTAGAGGGTAATGCAAAACAGATTTTTACTTTAATTCTCAGAAAATGAAATTCTCTCTTCTTCTTCTTGCCTCCTCTTCCTCTCTTAATCTTCTCCAATTTCTGTCTTCTGCCCTGTACATTCCATGAGTTTTGACAAATGTATAATGACATGTATATCTTATAGTGTCACACAGGTAGTTTCACTACCCTAAAAGTTTTCTGTGCTTCACCTATTTATCCCTTCCTCCCTCCAGACCCTGACACCCACTGATTTTTTGCTTGTCTCCTTAGTTTTAAGGCAAGTATTTTATTAGTCCCATTTTGCAGATATGGAAAGTGATTCTTGAATAAATTAGCTGACTTCCTTAAGGATGCAGCTTGTGACTGAAAGACAGGGCATTAAAACCAAGGTCTGCTGAACTAATTCCCCACCAGAAGTCCAAACTAAAACTCCCACCAGGCTGTCTTCCAAACAAGATCAATGAACTGACAACACAAACGTCCAATGCGGTTGTCTTGAAGTTGACGCATGGGGAGAGCCTTACTTCCCTTGGATTCCCTATAAAGAGTTGGTTCCTGCTTCATCTATCAGTGTAAGCAGAGGGGAAGGTGCATGGAAGGAGAAACAATCAGGAAGCAGACCATGGTGAAGAAGA